>NW_015151634.1:161250-162766 GCF_000732505.1 Cyprinodon variegatus
AGAGTGTTGGCCAGTTATGGTTAGCAAGCCTGAGCCGACCTGCCTGTCTGAATGTCTGACTCCCAGAAAACCTGAACCTGAACCTGATCTGTTTAGTCCTCTCTGCTCCCCAGGTTGAACCTGCCTGAAACCAGAAACCCTGAAGAGTTTCTCTGCTGGAAATCTGTCAGTCTGATCTCTGAAGAACCCTGGAAAATCAAACCTGTCAAAGACCTGCCTGCCCGCTCTCTGAAGAATCTGAAAGGGAAACTCAAACCTGTGATCTGCCAACACTCAAACAAAGCTCTGCCTCCACCAAGCCCTCAGCCTGCCGACAGCCTCTGGACCCTCCTGGTTCCCCCCCTCTGCCGCTCTGCTCTAACTCCAGAACAGTGAACCAGTCCTGGATCTGATTATCCCTTGATTCAGTTCATTATCTCACTGTGTTTATTCAATGAACCGTTGAACTTTTCTCCTGTCTCCGTGTGTTCTGCATGTGGGTTAGGAACCTTAAACCAAACATGACACAGTGGCTTTAAGCTTAGCCCCTACATTTGCTCTTTGAACATCTCGGGTTGCCGACCCCTGTGATGCAATATAAAAAAAAAACTGAATGAATTTAGGTAAAAATAAAGGTAAAGATTACTTACGGGACAGTGATCTCGATCATATTGCTGATGGTTTGCTTCAACACCATTATAATAGTCATTTGAATGAACAAGTCTGTGAGGCATCCACTCGGGTGACACTAAAACAAACACAGTCTAACTTATAGGAACCATACAGCCATAATCAATAGCTATGAAATGATAAGATGAGCATCTGGAATTGCTTACCTCTTCTAGTCTCCACAGCTCTGCAATCCGTACGTATTTACCTGGATGGCCGTTTATCCTGTCATCAGTGTAAGAAACAAACACAAACTTAAGCCAAACAGGAAAGACCAACTGGTTTCCTAAGTCCTGATTCTAAAGTTTTTACCTGCCAAGAAAAAATGCCACATAGAAGAGGGAGGAGAAGTAGGTGAAGAACTGGAAGGTGAACATCTTTACAGTGAAATTTCTCTCTCTGGCAGCGAATGACCTTATTTTTTCTGTTAGAACAACAGATGGGCATTAGAACTCTGCTGATTACTGAGCATTTTAAAGCTGTTTACTTCTTTCCTGCTTCTATGTCCCCTCGCTGATTTACAGGCTATAATGCTGTACTGTGGCTCTCAGTTTGTGTCCTTTGTCTGTTTGAAGGACTAATCATTCAAAGGACCGGAAGCTGTTCTACGAGCGGTCGTGTAAAAGTGGTTTTCTCAACAAACCAGTTCATTTTCTCATTATCTGAAGATAACTAAGCCGTTTTCTCTTCATAACAAAATGATTGGTGTGTGTTAAAACTGATTACACTGCAAAAAATATAAATCTCAATAAGTTATTTTTTTCTTAAAATAAGTGTGCTTTTCCTTGATTTGAGGAGGTAAGTAAGACACTTTGCCAATGGAACAAGACAATTTCCTTTTAAAATAAGAAAAAACTATTTTATCGTC
>NW_015151634.1:164893-166746 GCF_000732505.1 Cyprinodon variegatus
CCGCTGTCGCTACGAGCATGCTCAGTGTGAGGGATTGCTGAAGAGTCAATGAGTCGATGCAATCAGCTGGTTTTCCTTAGATAGAATCAACCAGAAATGCACATGCAGCTAGTGGCATTGCTTTGATTAGGAGCACAGTTGAATAATTGCTGCAGAAATTAGGATTTTTTAAATTGTGTTTAGGGGTGGATAATAATCCTAAACAACTATATATTGCAATTATAATTTTATTCAGTAATGTTGATATGACATTTCAGTCAATTTACATACTTTTAGTACTTTAATTGGGGTTTTATGTCTTATTTTTTGAACCAAATCCCCTTAGGATCGCCGCATAGGGCAAAAAAAAGAAAAAAACTTTTATTTTGGTTTGAAGCTTTAAATTGTGATGATGCCTTTCAAAGCAAGCAGAATGTTTTTAAGTCTTTCTTAAAAAAAAGAAAATGTTCCTCCATTCATAATGTTTTCTGCTCCTTTCATGTTTTCATTTAGCTTTATTCTCTCTGACTCCACAGCAGCCAGAGGTGGGTAGTAACACTGCTCTTATTTGAGTACAATATCCCTGTTTATGTCACAGATGCAATTTCAGCTTAAATGTGTTTTTATACATGTAAACTTTTAAAGGTTCAGGGCCTTAGAACAAATCCACCCCTCTTGTTTTCATCTAACATCTGCAATAAGTAAAGAAAAAGGAAACATTTCTCACCATCAATGTGACACAGATCAAAACCAGAGTGCTAAAACCGTAAGAATGCTCAGATTTCCTTGGTTTACTTTCAGCGTCATTCACCACCTCCAGGATCAGTTCCTCCTGTGATTTAATCAAATGAGATGAAAAAGTTCATCAGACATGCATCCAGTGAGAGAAATACGATTTTCTGAACTGATTTTACCTCCAATTCAGACCAATCAAGCATTTTCCAGTAGCTGATGTAAGTTGCACGATGTCTCTTCCACATCTCCAGAAACATTGTTGCTAAGGAAGAAAAAAATCACACCGCAAATATTTTATTATTCAATAAAAACTGATTTTTTTTTATGTAAATGTATTATACACTTAAAAAAATCCAAATCTAGATAAGTAATTTTTTCTTAAAATATGTGCATTTGTTCTTGAACTGAGGAGATAAAAGAGACATTTTGCCGATGGAACAAGACAATTTACATTTAAAATAAGAAAAAACAATTGAATTGTTTTATTTCAAGTGAATGTTATCTAATTATCTTATCTTAAGAGTAAAAATACTAATTCCATTGGCAAACTATCTCATTTACCTTCTCAAATTAAGGGTAAATACACTTAATTTAACACATTTTTACTTATTTCTAGATCGTTTTTCCAGTGTAAATGTATGTAATTTGGTATGAAAACAGATGTATTTGTTTTCAACAGTTAAGGGAGGCTTTGCGGTTTATTATCTAACAAAATCTATGAACTAAATTGAAGTTGAACTAAAAAAATAATTTAAATTTGTTCTTATAGCAAGTTCAACAGGATGGTAAAGACTACTTAAAGAAGAACTTGTAGGAGTTTACAGATATAATTGAGAAGAAATTTAAAAATTCAAAACTTTGCCGGAAACTTCATCCTAGACATTCATATGAAAATGAGAACAATAGTCTGATTAATCAAATTTATTCCTGAATCTTTTAAAAATTCATTGATATTGTTTTTCTATATCAGAGGTCATGGATTAGCGGACCGCTGTCCGGATCTGGACGCACCTGCTGGCAAATCTGGACCCACCATGATTTAAAACATTTATAAATTACCGACACCAGTGTCTAAACTTAATTTCTCCTGTTAATACGGTAAAGCCCTGGGGAGCGTCCGGCTCCAGGCTGCACGTGAT
>NW_015151634.1:169452-171005 GCF_000732505.1 Cyprinodon variegatus
TGATTC
Organism: Cyprinodon variegatus; assembly: GCF_000732505.1. Classification (NCBI taxonomy): domain Eukaryota; kingdom Metazoa; phylum Chordata; class Actinopteri; order Cyprinodontiformes; family Cyprinodontidae; genus Cyprinodon; species Cyprinodon variegatus. The sequence continues at coordinate 169,459 of NW_015151634.1, forward strand.
AAGCTGAGCTCTTTGTCAATCTGAGTTTAACTTTGTTTTTGTCTTTGCCTCTCAGCAGGAAGTCATCCTGCAAACTGGTTTTCTCTGACCTTCTCTCCCTGGAAGGATCAACTGAACTTCAAACTGAGCTTGGGTTCAAACAGGAGGTTTGGATCCACTTTCCCCAAGAGATCATTTGAGCTTCTCACTGAGAAAGGCATTATTCTCCACTACGATCCGTTCAAGTACCGCAGGAAATCTGAGTGGCAGTCAGTTTCTCTGTTCACCAACTATTAACCGCATTCTGGGTAAACTCTGTTCCGCCATCCACCGAATCAGACAAACACTGGAACCACGGCACACAGACAGGAGTCAAGGATTCAACAACTTCTCTGGAAACGTGAGTCGGCAACCAAATCCTCTTCTTCAAGTTCACGAGTCAAATTCCCCACTGAGCCTGAACTAACCGCTGTGTCTTCCCCTCACTTTACGGTTCCGGTTGAGCAGTGTTCAGAGCAACACTTCTCCCTCTTTTTAACTTCTTCAATAAAACCTTTTCCCTGGTCTCTCTGTTCGGTTTTCTGCATTTTGGTTTGAACTTTGTAACATCATGACACTTAGACTGCTAGAGGACATAGAGACCGCTATTTAATCATGTCTTTGACTGTATGATCTGTTGAGCTGTAGAGTACCTTGAAATGACATGTTTTGTGAATTGGCTCTATATAAATAAACTGAATTGAATTGAATTAGCCGCAGAGATGTTTAGCAGCAGACATCCTGACAAACCTTGGCGTATGAACAGGTTTCTGAAAGCTTCCACACTTTGCAACCCTCGTCGCAGAGTGGACACATGACTCTGTTCGACTCGCAAACCTCTTTTCTGCAAGACAGTAAGGTCAGTCATTATGGGGGGGTAACTGCTGAGGAAAACATTGTCTTACAACACTCAGGAAGGGTTAGAAAGCTTACACAAGGGGTGAAGTGTTGAAAAAGCTGAGGCCGTAGAGAAAGACTAGGACCCCTATAAGAGCTGGTGGGATGAGCAGAAATGTGTACCAACCCAACCACAGGAAGTACAAGGCCACCTTCTCCCCAAAGTAGTCCCTAAAAAACAAATGGTGGGGAGAAAAACACAAGAGTCAGAAAAAGGAAAATAAAAACACTTCATGTCATCATGATTTGTTTGTGTTTTGATCATTTTCTTGTTTTGTTCTTTAAGACCCCAACCCCAACCCTGTTAGTAGAGTGTTGTCTTGTCAGTTTATCCTTTGTGTTCAGGTTTTTAGTTTGTTTATTTTCTTGTTGTTTTGTTTCACAATTTATTCCCTTCAATTAAGTTTATCTACATCTTTGGATAAATTGTTTATTGTTGTCTTAGCCCATCTTATTTTGTTTAACTCCGCTGCTTTACTTGTGTTTTCTCCATGTGTGCCTCAGTTTTCATGGTTCTCTTTTGGGACTCTGAGTTTTTAGTTTGCAGTTCTTAGTTATCCTTCTTGTTGTTTTTTGGTTTATTTTCCATTATATTCAAGCAGTTTTTAGTTACTCTCTGCTGCCCCCTTGTG
>NW_015151634.1:173096-174298 GCF_000732505.1 Cyprinodon variegatus
TGCTTTGATTTATCTTCTAAAAGATTTAACAGATTTTCACATTTCAGTTAAGAGAATCCAGTAAGTATACAAAATGGTCATAGCTGCACGTTTAACTATATGCACAAACAGCCACTTAATATATTCAGCATGAGTTTCTCCAGAAAACAGAAAAGAAAACATTAGCATGTTTTCCCATCAGCATAATCTCACTGTATGCTCACACACATGCCTGCATACTCTCAGTGCTGCATGACTCATAGCATTAACATGACCTGCACGGTATTTCTGTGAGCAAATATCTTTCAGCATCAGTGTTTTACTAAGAAGCTGCAGCCAAGTTTCACCTCGTGATCCTAAAAGCATTTAACAAAGGAAAAACATTTAGAATGGCATGATGGCTGTCATCATAGTGAACAATTGCTTTCTGTTTCACCAAACTGTTCATTCAAACCTGTTTGTTTTATTAGTCAGCTGCGAGTTCTTGTGCAGTTAAATCAGATGATTAGGAAGCTGCTTTGTAATTAAAGTCTTTGAACCTGTAACTAATGATCTTGAGGGTTCAACAATAATGTGAAGTTGGAGTTTTACCTCATGTAAACAGAACCGTGCCACAAAAACCTTGGCATTTATGAGATCCCGTAAATATTCTGAAAACCAGCAGAAAAAAACAACATAAAACATAAGGATTTAATGAGGAGAGCTTTTGAAAAGTCCTGAAATTTTTTCTCACCTCCTGTGTGGATGGGTATGTGGTTTAATATGAAGTAGACAATCCTTATCCTGCAACAATAAGATAAGCACCACTTGTTCAGTCAGTGTTGCAGTAAATGAGAGTCAGAATACCCTTCATTCAACAGATCCGTAAGAAAAACTATTTTAAGAGTCATTTGAAAGATCAAACTCAGACAAGATGACAAAGATTGAACGTTTATAAACTATCTGAAATATTTAGTTTCAGTCAGAAGTTGATATTGCTGAAGAACTGGGTGTGTTGCATTTGAGTGGCGTGTTTCTTCCGTCTAACTGCAGAGCAGAGGAATGTCACCTACTTTTCATAAAGCTCATTGGCTCACTGTCTCTTGATCCTTAATAACCCCTCTAGTCAGGCGGGACGATACTTCCCTTTATGCTAACCTCGCTGTCTATGAATTTTCCCAAAGTTGCCTTCTGAGTTCTTCCCTGGATCTACTTTTCAATAAAGCTACCTATATCCACTGGTT
>NW_015151634.1:176903-178242 GCF_000732505.1 Cyprinodon variegatus
CATGGGGGTGAGTAGAAAATGAAGGCTAATCATGTTTTGGGTGTACTATTCCTTTAACCTCCTTGAGGCTGTAATCCCACGGAAACTTCCTTCCACCAACCAATATACCCGAGTAGCACCAACTCTCTGATCCCTATACCCCTATATAAGTATATACCTGTCTATTAGCTTGGCTCATCTCATGCTTACATTTGGGCTAAGAGGTCATCAAAGAAGCTCAATCTAAGCCTTCCATTACCCACATTTGTAATGTATTAGGGTTTAATGTCATTTTGGAATATAAAAGGTAGCTCAAAACTACTGATCCGAAAACGTTCCTTCAAAAAAAAATACATCCGTTGCTCAATATGTTGAGAAACAACCGAACAAGCATCAAGTTTAACCAAAACATTCATGCTGCTAACCAAGACTTCTTACTGATGCTTAAAACGTTCAAGAGGATCAACATATTCTCATTATCAGTTCGTATGAAATCGTACAAAAAGTTAAGCACAGTATTTCATACGTTTTTGACGTTTTTCCTCGAAAAAACAGTGAAAAAAGGACGTAAAACTGGAACGGACAAATTACTTCATGATGTCTCTCACTAGGTTGCTTGCTGTTTTGTATCTTAGGGTTAGGGTTAATTGTTTGTTAAATTGTATGTTATTGAATGGTGCGTAAGATGCGCAATGCGCACGGATATCTTGTCTCGAGGCAAGACGTAAAAATACGAAGAAAAAAACGTCAAAAACGTACGAAATACTGTGCATAACTTTTCGTACGATTTCATACAAACTGATAATGAGAATACACTGAGAGGATTATGCACACATGGACAAGCCAAAGACATAATGAAGAAAAGTTTTATGAAGAGTCAACACACAGATTAGCTTATTGGATGACAACAGTCCCATTTCCACTAACCTCTGAAAACCGATCCGTGCCGAGCTTGGATCTGTTAACAGTGCCGATCTCAGTTCATTACAACCATTTACGCATTTCGCTAGCACGGTTCCTCACCTCCTAGTGGCGATCTACGGTACTACTGCTCTCTAGAGGGAAACAATCAAACCTAAATGGTGGCGCCCACAACATTCAGGAAGTTTGCAGAGAGTCAGGCGAAGAAGGTAGCCCCCCGTGAATTTATTTGAAGCGGATTGAACAAACAATAGTCTAATCAGGGCTTCAAGACGCAGAAAACAATGACAGATGTTGAGGTTCATCACACTGCTAAGCAGAATCATCACTGGAAATTGTGTGGCACGGTAGGGAAGCTTAACCTGACTCCGCCAGATGGATTTGCTCCGCATATCCATCTGGAAACCTTCCGTTGAAGTAATTTTGGGAAGGGGCGAAA
>NW_015151634.1:179729-181018 GCF_000732505.1 Cyprinodon variegatus
AACGGAGAGTCTCCAGACTGATCTGCGAGTGAAACCTTGAAAGCTCGCGAGATCAGGATGGTCTCACGAGGCTAAGGGAAGCTAGGAATTCTATGAATGTCTGAAATTTCCCGATAACATAGGCAGGCTGTAAGGAGATGACGCGGTCTGCTCACGACCTCGTAGTTATTTGAGAACGAGCCAAAAGTGAACCGCGGCAATCCCTACTGATGAACTAGTACCATGTTAGCGGTTCGGTTGTGCCGGGCAGGATCCGGTTCAGCTGCGCGTGCCATTTAGACTCAACAGTTATCTTGGTTACCTTGGTTGCAAAGGGTAGTTGGAATGGGTCAAGATTATAGGTATGTTTGAAGGAGACAAAAACAATTCAGATGAAAGAAAATGTGACACGTTTTCAAGGACGGTGGTGGCTGCATTATGCTGAGGTGGGTCAGATAATGAAGGCTATTACTCCATTTACACTAGCCTTTTGAAACCGTGCCGGGGAACGGTACCTAGGTAACTGTTGAGTGTAAATGGAACGCAACTGAACCAGACTAGTTCATCAGTAAGGCTTGGTTCATCTGTGGCTCGGTTCTCTGACAACAAAGGGTGCCTGACCAGACCGCGTCATCTCCTATTTACAGTCAGCTGACTCATTTCGCAGGTTTTCCAGCGTGTCTGGCTTTGTAATTCATCTGTTCACAACACAAACTTCTTCACAGACTATTAACAGTAAATGGCATCAAAAGAGCTTTGGTGCGACCCGGGATGATGCTGAGACTGAGCAGGATGCCGTCTTCGCCTGACACTTCGCAAACCATGAAATATCACTGATATAAACAAACATAAGTTCCTGAATGTTATTGGAGCTGCCATTTTTGTTTGCGTAATTCCCACCTTGGGAGCTGTAGTATCGCGGACATGACATGAGGATATGAGGCAAGGAACCGTGCTAGCGTGGTGTGTAAATGGTCGTAAGAACCAAGTTCTGCACGGTTAATTGATCAAAGCTCGTTCCGAACTCGGCAAGGATCGGTTTCTGGAGGCTAGTGGAAATGGCGCTAAAGAAAAAATAATAAAAACTAAAAGTTCAGTTCATTCCTTAAACAGAACTAAGATCCCAAACACATCTCCATACTGGTTTCAGAATAAATGTGTAGGATTACATTAAGCTTGCGATTAAACTGACTTAAAGGAAAATTCCGGTTTTAAACACTTTTAGCCCATTTTCTGTAGTGTCCAGGATGAAATCGAATGATCGACACCAAAAGTTTGACAATTGCTCCTGTCTCTGCTATTTGGCTCAT
>NW_015151634.1:184943-186403 GCF_000732505.1 Cyprinodon variegatus
GGGCCCCATATTTCCTAAACCCGCCCCTGACTGTGCATAGCTTTTTACTGCAGGGTTAGTAAAATATAGATGGCTTCATGAGGCTTGATTCAAATCTTACAAAAACCAGCAGGTCCTGTCAAAAGAATCCAGTCTAACTATAACCTGGAGGTGTGTCAGGGAATTCCACAGTTGAACCTGATTCACCACAGAGCAATTCCCCTGCAACATCCAACGCGAAACTGACTCAACAGAAACCCATTGTATCATATAGATCAAGGTAAATCCATGTTTTTCCCTGAAATCTAGATCTATGTCTCATTGGAACCAAACAGGGAGCAGAACCAGAGATCTGTCAGCAGCTGATTGTGCAAAACATCCAAGCAGGCTTCAGATCCATGCTTTTTATAAGCATGAATGACTCCATCTGGATGATTTATGTTTTTCTTTTAAAGCGCTTTTGACAATAAACAAGGATCGGATTCTAACATGATTATTACCCACCTGCCTCCTGTGGCCCGGCATGATGATCAGGCGCAGACCTCTGGATAAAAACAGCAATCTCCCTGGACTCCTTCAGCCTCTTATTCGGTCTCTTATTTCCGACTCAATGACAACAAAAACACAATCTCCAAAAAGCAGTTGCAAAGTTCCGGATTACACCTGAAAAAATGCGTCTTTGTTTGACAAGCAAAGGTATGTTCAGAGAGTCTACCTGTTGCTGAGCGTCATTTCTCTATCGCCGCTCTTTGTCAACTCATTGCCTGCAAACGGAGGCAATCAAAAAAGGAAAGGAAACTCCGGGTCTTTGTGTTGTGCTGATGCAGAATCCAGAAATGAGGCTCTGGATGAGATCTGGCAGGTGAGACAGAGAGGAAGGATTCCTCGGTTTTCTCCCCTCCTCCTTTGGACTCTGAAGTTCCGCGTTTCCTCCGCTAGATGGCGGCAAACATGCTTGCTTCTGTCTGAGCTGTGATTGAATCATTCTGCACCCATCAGTGGTTTTATCATTTATAAATAAATTATGAGGGCATTTGCGCTTGATTTGAGTAAATAAGATGATATCTTGTGAAACTCTTTCTGAAATATTTCCAAGATAAAATTAAACCTTCTAAAAAAGTTAAAAATCAATCCACTGGACTTTGTTTCCAAGTTTAAAGACATTTTGTTTTCCATCCAGGAAGCTTTTTTAATTTGAAATATAAAATAAAACCTTTAATAAGAAAATTACACAATTAATTAAAAAATGTTTAATTAGTGAAGAAATAATAAAAAAATAAACATTATTATGGCATTTAGCGTGTTCACAACAAATCATCTAAAAGGAACTTTCCAGTTCACCAGATCATCCAGTCAGATTGATTCAAAGTTTTCTATCTAAGGAAAACCAGCTGATTGCATCGACTCATTGACTCTTCAGCAATCCCTCACACTAAAGGCTGATTTATACTTCGAAACCAGGTCGTCTGCGTGTGTTTAGC
>NW_015151634.1:187742-189932 GCF_000732505.1 Cyprinodon variegatus
TAAACTAGTCTAGTGCTATTCCTTTAACTCCAACAAAATATTCAAGTCTTTCTAAAAGAATATTATGGTCAACTCACTGTATCAAATGCAGCACTGAGGTCCAACACGACCAGCACAGATACAAGTCCATTATCTGAGGCCATGAGAATATCATTAGTGACTTTCACCAGAGCTGTTTCAGTGCTATGATGAGCTCTAAAGCCAGACTGAAACTCTTCAAAAAGATCATTATGGTGGAAGTGATCGCACACTTGTTTGGAAACTACTTTTTATCCAATATGCGATAATATAAAATTATTAACCCGGAGAAATATTTAACATTTTCAAGTTTATGACATTTTCACTCAGTTTCTCCCACTGTGTCTGATTCTGCTTCCCAACCATCTCATTTGGGTGTTAAAATAAGGTAAAGCAACATGAACGGGTGGTCCTCTGTGCCTTGTCATTAAAGATGAGTTTACCATTAGTCTCTGAAACCTCAGAGGGCACTGCTCACCCAAGCAGTCCCACATCCCAAGAAGGAGAAGCGACATGAGGCTGGAGGAAAAAAAGCGGTGCGGTGGAATAAATAAGCGGCTATATTTCTGCAGCCAGCCACACCCAACAGAAAAGGATCACATAATTACACCCGGACAGGACTGCGTAAACCACTTGAAGGGGAAGGGGGGGGGTACAGAGCGGGGAGGAGGCTGGGAGCGGCGAAGATAAGCTGTGAGAGCGTTTCCTGACTTTTACGTGATGCAGTTGTTCAACAACAGGCTCCATGTATTGTTCTGCTCTAAACAAACCACTAAGCTAAGCATCCTGCCTGCTGCAGGACATAACAGGTCTAAATAAAGCTTTACTTATGTTTTTATTGTGACAGTTTATCTATATGCCATATTTCTATTATACTGTTCAGGAGGGTGAACAGATGTTCCCTTTGTGTGATTACTGATATGACCTCGTTTGGGTGGCATTACTTACCTTTGTTCTAGTGTAGTTCCTGGAAGTTCAACCTGGACTTTTTTGTTAAACAAATTAACCAAATTAAGTCCTCACAGAGATAAAAGAGGAAATCAAAAACAAACTAACCCAACTACATTTGCGTCTTTATTTTTGTTTAGATACAAAGTGGGTTATCAATTTAATTCAATTCAGATTATTTCTTTTGTTATTTGTTTTTTACAGTGTCCTGTCTGGCGATGTGGCAATAAGAATAATTGTCTTGATGCCAAAAAGAGCCCAGCAGATTTTACTTTCACAAGTGGAGCAGTACGGCTATCGCCATAGTGATCCGCTTGATTAATGCATATAAATAGCTTTATTATAAATCATGCAGGGAATTTTACAGATTATATGGACGCTCAATGGAAGTAGAACAGGAAAGGACAAACCAGGAAAAAGGAGAAAAGATGAAAGAAAGAGGATATAAAAGGAAGATAACAATAAAACATCTTCAGTCTGCTTCATCATCTGCAAAGAGATGGAAACAGAACAGAACAACCAACAGATATAAGAGACACAATAAAGTGGCACCTTGATACTATCACCAAAGTAAGTAAGTAAGTAAACTTTATTTCTATAGCACTTTTCACAGACCAGGGTCACAAAGTGCTGCACAAATGTATAAAAAGTTTGTATAAATTAAAACAACTTACAGAAACAATAAACACAGTATTAAACTAAAAAACTAGTTTTAAAAAGTGGGTCTTTAGTTGTTTCTTAAAAGTGTCTATACAAACAAGAGAACAAATAATACAAGATAGTATAAGTAGTATTATTAAATCTGACATGTACACTGTGGTAGCTGAAGATCAGAATACAAAGGAAAAATGCTCAATAGTGGTTGTGAAGAGCCAAAGACACGCCCCCCCAGAGCACCGAGGCAAGCGTCGGGGGACCCATAACCCCAGATGTCCAAAGAGATCCCCAGAGCAAAGGCATCTAGGAGGGGCCAGCCCAGGAAATCTGCCCCCCCACCAATGGAAGCGGAGAGATGGCCCTAAAGAAATCCCCCAGGCCACCGCAATGCCGAAGCCCCCTGGAGCCACGGGGACGAGTCCACAGGCTCCACCGGGCAGCCAGCCACCCCGAAGTGAAACCGGCCATGGGCCTCAGGGATCCGAGGCCATAGAGGCACCCTGCCCCCCAGCGGGAGCTCTGGCCAGGCCCCGCGAAGCAGCCGCCAGGAACAAGCCAGCACCCGCC
>NW_015151634.1:190822-191231 GCF_000732505.1 Cyprinodon variegatus
TTTACTTTTATACTCTAAGCAGTTTTAAAAATTGTACTTTTACACTTCTACTGGAGTAAAAAGCTGAAGCTGATCCTCCAATTTCTACAAAAGTGTTTAGAAACAGTAGGATTTATACTGGAGGAATAAACAAGAATACTTTTGACACCTTTGCTAGCAGCGCAGGGACCATTAACTGCTAACTATGATACGGGCTATACACACACATACTGGTTCTGCCGTCATAGTGAGGACCATGTGTGGACTCCCTTTGACTTCCATTGATTTTCAGCCATTTTCAACCCTTTCTATGGCCTAACCCTAAACATTATCAGTGCATACCTCACCCTACCCCATCCTAACTAGAGGTGAGTATTGGCATGAGTGTTGCGGATCGATACACATCGCGATTCTTGGGTCACGATACGAT
>NW_015151634.1:193848-194832 GCF_000732505.1 Cyprinodon variegatus
ATTGATGTTAAGTTGGGGGGGTGGGGTCAAACACGTGTTGCCAACGTGTTTACGCCTGTTAGTGTCAGGCTATTGGCCTTAGGGGTGGAGACCCTCCCCTCCCCTTCCCTCCCCTTCCCTCCCCTTCCCTCCCCCCTGCAGAGTGGGTCGTGGAGAATGCAGCAGAGAGCGGTCAGTGGGTGAGGGAGGCCAGCAGCAGCAGCAGCAGCAGCAGCAGCAATAGCCCGGTGAGTCAGCTACTTGGTCAAGCGGGGGAAGGAAGCACCACAAGCCGCCTGTCGGAGGGAGAACACCCGGAGAGGAACACTTTAACCCCGGGAGACCTCAGCGATGCGCCGAATAACAGGGAAAGGTGGAGAGGACAGTTTGATAGAGATGAGCCCGGCTGAATCTTTCAGCGGTGAGTTAATCTAACATTATAATATGAAACTAAACTGAAAGGAAAGAGTTTGACTTTTAAAGAGACTCATTAAAAGATCTGAAATATATTTACAGCATTAAACCATCTTGGTGTTATTTCTTTACACTTCTTATTACTATTCTCATCTTGTTAACCGAGTTTCTTTCCTAACATTTTTTAAACATAAATTCCTTATTTCCTGCCAGTTTTAGGTGTGAAATGCCCCCCCCCCCATGCCCTGCCCAGCTCATGGTTTTGCTTTCTTCCAATGGAGTCAGCACTCAGAGATTTAGGAGCCAGACTGTAGAGCAGTTGGTCTGTCTGCTGGAAACACTTCATACAGCAGCAGCTAAACCCTGAAACTCTGTCTGAGCCAGAGTGTGGATTTTAAACAAACTGGTCACATAGTGGGATTTTCTGTTTTCACCATTTATGGCTCAAATAAATTTCATCTCAATGAAAGATGAGTCACTCTTAGCAACCGACATCACAGGGAATCTGCTGTACACAAAACCATGCTGGTCCCACTGAAGACTTTCACATTCTGTCACCCTAAAGCAGGGGGGGGGTTCACCATTAGCCAA
>NW_015151634.1:199132-200198 GCF_000732505.1 Cyprinodon variegatus
ATTCAGAGGGGCCCCTGCCTGTCTTTGCTTAGGGCCCCACATTTCTTAAATCCTCTCCTAAAGTCATTAACTTTTTTTTATTGGATTTTTTGTCATAGGCAAACACCAAAGTGTGGATGATGTTGAAGCAAAGATGCATTTAGCGCTATGCTACACTCCACTATCTATGTTTTGGAAGAGTGCAAGTAACCTGGAGTACAGCAGCCATGAAGGCAGCATTATGCTGCAGAGATGCTTATCTTCAGGATAATGGAAATAGGTCACAGTTGGCAGGAAGATAACAAAACTCAAATATATCAACACTGCAACAGCACATTATTTTCCTCGTGTATGACGACAGTTTATCTTCTGCTCTGTTCTGCTGAGCTAAACTCAGTGCATCATGGAACATAACCTGTTTGAGGCAGCTAAGATTTTTAAATCAAGGTTAGTAAAACTATAAGGGCTAACCCAAAGCGCTTTGAGCTGTTTCTGTGCAATTTTGGAAAAATAAATACAAATTTAGTCCTTTACTGGATTTATTTCTAATTGCTTTCCTTCCAGTTTACAGCTTGTAACCCTTTCTGTCTGTCTATAAAAAAAAAGCACATTCGGTATCATATAACACAAAGTGGAACTGTTCTAGACAAGGTTTGATTTCAACTAGGGACACTATTGGTCTTCAGTTTCATTGGTCGTTTGCAGAAATATTCATGCTCTTTTTTTATTCTTAATGTGAGCATCAGGGAAGATTTCATTTAAAGAGAACAGCTGCGTTTCTTCCACATTAATACAAATCTTATCAGCACTACATGCACTAGATGCTGTTTAATGTTTAAAGCATCACTGACTCTGATTCTGACTCTGAATGTGGAATTAGGACTTATTCACTCTTTGAAAAGGTTTGCATTTAAACTTACCAGCGACTGAGACAGAAGGTAAATATTTAACCAAATATAGTCTAAATATGTGTGTTATAGGTGGATTTATGTGTTTAATTTTGAAGATAGAGAAATGTGCAGAAGTAAACCCCACTCTTATGCTGAAACAATTAATCTGAAACAGTTAATCATAATAATCGATTATT
>NW_015151634.1:202106-203245 GCF_000732505.1 Cyprinodon variegatus
ACGACAAACATTCAGGAAAATATTAGCGTTTTGTGTTTTTTTTGACTTAGTGTGGACGGGGCCTTAGTTTATCTGCATCATGACATGACAGTATGATGCACTTTGTAAAGGTGGAAGAATTTATTCATATTTGGGAAATTTTATCTTTTATTTTTTGTGTTAATATGTTTTTATTGGTGTAACTGTGAGAGCTGCTTTCCAACAATTACACGTCCAGCTCCAGCATAAAACATCACAAATAAACTGAAGATGTTGATCCATCTTATCTCTTGGACTCTGTGGAATATAAAACAGACCTTGGCTCAGATCAGCAGGACAGTTTCTAGAAATGTCTCTCATTCCCTCTCAGATGTAAGAAGCCACTTCAAACTTTCAGCTCATGACAGAAAACCACAACTTTCCTGCTTCATAAAATCAGACCAACCCAAACTCAGCTTTCCTTCAGTTTAAGGGAACTGAAACTACAGAATATGTTACTTTTTATAGCTTTGAAAGCTTCTGGTTTTTGTATGTTGTCTTTTTTTAAAGCAGTGAACATTGTTTTTATTACAGCTGATTGATAAAAAATAACTGCTCTATTTAGTTTAATTCACTTCATTTTGACTCTGCTTCAGATTTTCTCCACTTAAACTAATAAAAGGCTGCATTGTTGAGGCATTTCCACTGTGATCAGCTGCTCGGTCTGAACAAAGCTTTAAGTGTGGAGGCTTCCTAGAGAGGAGGTCTGCTGGCATTGCTGACTGGCTGCTGTTACGTCTAATAAAGCAGCCAACTGGGAAAACATATGCTCAGCTGTTTGGGAGCCGTTCTGGTCTGTGAATGAAAGGCCTTCTGCTCAAAGGCACAATGTCTGTTTAAAGTGTTATTACAGCATCAGCCGTTCAAAATGTCCCCACTTTCCTTGGTTGGTCTCCTATGATTCCTCTTTAAACCTCAATCTTTGTACTAAAATATTCTTTCTGTCATGATTTCTGGACGTTATGATCTAAAGAGAAGCATCATATCCTGCTCAGACCCTGTAGGACAGTGAAAGGGTGGAGTCAGAGTAAATAAAATATGCGAGAGGGGGTCACGTTTGACTGTGAAGGGCCATTTTTAATGGCCGCTACTTTACTAAAGCAGTATTATTATTATTAGTT
>NW_015151634.1:205098-207713 GCF_000732505.1 Cyprinodon variegatus
GCACCGCACTATAGGGCGCACCGCACATTTTGAGGGAAAAAAAGTCGTTTATATGCACCTTATAGTCGTGAAAATACGGTATTATTAGTTCTAAGTGTGGATCTGTGGTTTAACTCTTTGTCTCAAACTAAAGTTAGTACTGTGAGGCTAAAGGCCTGGTTCTCCTTTGTGTAGCAGAGAGCTTGTTGCAGATATTTTTGAATCGTGGTCTGCGTTATGTTATTCCACGCCACAACGCCAGGGCAGGGGGCCAATCAGAAACTAGCTGATATTATTTTATATACTCTAAAATAATATACTATATTGAGTCATAGAAACTCAGAAACCAACAATTAGGAATTATGTTTTTACTTCGTTTTTTTGTGTGGATCCTTAGCTTTGATCTTTTTAGGCACTACAGACTCCTTGTTTGCTTCTTTTTCCTCGTCCTTCTGCCCCATTAGATATTTGCTTATGTAAATCCTTTCTCAGAATCCATCCAGAAGAATGGCACCGTCCTGTGTAAAGCAGTGAGGGAAGGCCAAAAAGGGGAAGACAGTCGGAGTAATTACTCAGTTTCATCACGTGTCCTCCTGCTATTTTTAACCAGGCCAGAGGAGGGTTTGCAGACGTCTCATTCTTGTTTTCTGAAGTCACTCCTGTTGCTGCTGAATCATAATAGCATGCTTTAGCTTCTGCTGTCAGGGCGATCTAGCAGGGCCCCATTGTGCACCTCGAGAGAGAGACCGCTGCCCTAACCTACTGTCCAAATATAGAGCAGAACGCTGACAGTCGGTGCTCTCAGCTGCTCTTATGGTCCAGCTGACGGTTGTAGCTCCAGGCTCATTTTTTGTCTGCTCTCTTTTTGTCTTGCAGATGATGTTAATGTCTATCACCAACAGGCCTCATCCAGTGCAGGATCCCTGCAGCAGTCAGAGGTAAACACCTGCTCTCTGATCAGCTGGAAGACTCATTTATTTCCTCCATAATGCCACTTTATTACATTTTTTTTATCAAACTGTTAAAGTAGATGGAGTGGGACATGCATTTATATAAACACCTGAAACATTTTGATTTGAATACACATTTTTTTTATATATTCTCATGTCAGAACTGCAAACTTTGTTTTAGTTTTAGCATTTAATTTGACTTCCCAACACAAAGGATCACATTAACGGAACTGGAAGGAAAATAATAAATCAAAGGTCTTCAACAGGAGGTCCGCGACCCCTAGGGGGTCCACAGAGGTACTGCATGGGGGTCGACAAAATTTTGTTTTTTTTTTACTTTTTTTTTAATATTTATATATAAATTCCCCCCTGCAATTTTTTCCACTAATTAAAATGTCTTTAAATACACATTAAAATGAAATCAACATGAATTCATCATCATTTCATTCACACCTGTCCCATCAACGAGGAATACAAATCAGAAATACTTTAATAATCCCAGGGAGGGATTACTTTAGTTACATTACTCCATCTGTAATAGAGTGACTATAGGACCAGTTTGATAGAACACTATTTCAAACAATATATCTAATCAGGGGGTCCCCGCTCCATCTCACCATCAGTTTGGGGTCCTTGGCCTGGAAAACGTTGAAGACACCTGTAATAAATGATTAAAAAAAAGAAACAAACTAAGGAAATACTCCAATATTTATATATTCTGGGGTCGCCTTAGTTCTCTATAAACCTCTAAAGATGTGATCTGCATGTGTGTTCAGCTCCTTTAATATCCTATTAAATTTCTACCAACTGCCTTAAAAAGGTCTCTTTACCAACAAACACAGTCTATCATTGTATATAATTGAACCCTGGTATAAATCCAGCTGTTATAAAAGCCTCAGATGTTGGTTGGAGAACAATTAGCAGAACAAGGAAGACAGCAGACAGACCAGAGAGGATTTTTACAGCAGCGTTAAGGAATAAACCTCCCTGAGCTCCTCACAGTCTGTAGCATCTAAAAATGGAAAGACCCTGACAGGACGCGTCCACCCGCCCAAACTAAGAGGTCAGGCAGGCAGAACAGTAACCGAAAGCAGCCAGGCGGTGCATGGTAACACCTCAGCTCTGAGGATCTGTTCACAGACCAATAAAAAAATATCAATATATATATATTCCTGATCAATATCAATAGTCAGAATTTTCTGCAGCTACAGTGAAATCTGAACAAGAAGCTGGAGAATAAATGATTCAGGATCTTAACCTCTGATGGCCTCTGATTTGTTTAAGGTCAAAGGTTGTGTTTAAATAGAATTAGCACTGGAACTTTAATTAGGGATTTCTCCCCTACTTATCATCTAGATCAGGGGTCACCAACCTTTTAAAGGCTGAGGGCTACTTCATGCCTACCGAGTCATAGGAAGGACTACCAATACTGACCTATGAACTGGAGGGATCAGTGTTCACCTGCAGTAAATCTCATCCATTAAAACTCATTTTTATTCTTATTTTATTCTTTTATTCATTTCTAACTTTCTTTTTAATATTGTCATTTTGAAACCAGTGAAAAATGATGAAATAGTGAACATGATGAAATAATACATAAATGATTAAAAAGAAGAGCAACAGAATAAAAAAAAAATTAAACTTAACTTTCAGAAGACGAAGAGGGCCCCCCATGTGGTCTTTGAG
>NW_015151634.1:209750-210824 GCF_000732505.1 Cyprinodon variegatus
CACCGTTTCATTCACAACACCTGTCCCATCAACCAGGAATCAGAAATACTTTAATAATCCCAGGGAGGGATTACTTTAGTTACATTACTCCATCTGTAATAGAGCGACTATAGGACCAGTTTGATAGAACACACCACCCCTCCTGCCCAGATGCACCACAGAGCGCCACAGGAAATCGACATTTATGCACTATTTTTGCACGCCACGTATCAGTTTACTTAGATTTTTACTTTTTTTGGATTTTGCTTTTACATATGCATAGATATACGTACAGATATATATATACAGAGGAGCTATATGTGTATATATTCTCTTTTTATTCTTATTTTTTATCTTTATTACATTGTATAGTTGGATGTGTGTATATATCATATAAAACTGTAACTGGAGGTTGTAACAAAAGTAATTTCCCTCTGGGATTATTAAAGTATTTCTGATTCTGATTTTCATACAATATATATAATTAGGGGCTCCCCGCTCCATCTAGCCATCAGTTTGGGGTCCTTGGTCTGGAAAACTTTGAAGACTCCTGGTCTAGAGGGTTCCTGCAGATCCTTAAAGTCGTAGGGAAGCGGCTGTTACAAACGTTGCATTTCCAAATTCTCCCGAAGCCAGTTAGCTCTACGTCAGCCTGAACATCTAAATTCAGCCAATGATATATCAACGGTTATCTGTCAATCCAATTTTTTCGGTCATAGCATCTTGATTTATATGTCGCAGCTAATATACGCAACGGTTGAAAAAGGAATCTCCCATTTGGTTTTATTAAAAATGAAACCAAATGAGAGGAAAGGATTTTATACTTAGTCATAGGGAAATCATATTTAATTGTCAAATCATTCTGGCTTAAACATGTATATAAATGTAAACTTTATCAGACGATGTTGTCCCAAAATGTAGAAAATTTCTATTTTAAAAAATATCCTGTCTCAAAATCTGTTTTTTTATTTTTTTATTTCATTATCTTCTGCAGGCCAGTTAGTTCTACGTCAGCCTGAACACCTAAATTCAGCCAATCACATATCAACGGTCATCTGTCAATCAAATGTGTTCGGTCATAGCATCTTGATTCAT
>NW_015151634.1:213544-215959 GCF_000732505.1 Cyprinodon variegatus
ATAAGAGGAGGTGAAATGCAGCGCTAGACGAGCTGAGCGTGTGGTGACGTCACGAGTACGGATGCGAGTACGCTTCTAGTTCTTGTGAATTGGATCAGTAGTAGGGCTGAGGCTGATGATGTTTCACGAGGACACGAGAACGGATTGAGAAACGGCGTTAGCTCTAGCTAGCTTTGTACCAAACTGTTCCGTTTCAGCCAATTGGAAAATTCCACTGCAGTAACCACCTTCCAACCCATAGAGGGCAGCACTAAGATGATTTTCAGATTATTTTTACTAAATTAAACACCTTTACATTAAAATGTCAAATTTGAACAGTGACATAAAGATAATATCTTTCAGGCTCAATCTATACAGGTAATCTGCAAAAAGCCTAATTTAGTTTAGTTGCTCTTTTATCTGTAGGATGGAAAAATGTTTGGAGGCTGTGGCGTGTCTGAACCATTGCTGCTGTCTGTAAATGTTGCTGCTGTGGTTGTTGTGGCTTAAGGTGTTTTTGTTTGTTTTATTTTCCATGTTTTCAGCTCAGTTCTCACTGTGTGCTCGATTTCTCCGCAGCTTTGGAGAAAACGGGCTCTATTCCTGAAGTACCGTTCCAGGGTATGGCATGGTAAAACAGGCTTGTGATGCAGTGAAGCTCTGCATAGGTCTGCCTGTGTGTCTGTCAGAGTGTCCGCTCGCTGTCGGCCGTCCTTCACGCATTAGATATTCCAAAAAAACACAAATGGAAAGATATTCAATTGATCCAGAGAAGGAAATGATCTCACTCAGGCATCGAGGAAAATCAATACCTTTTTCTTGGTAGAGAGCAGAGCCTGCCTTGTAGCTGGCATGTTTGTTTCTGAGAGCGATGGAAATATGCACTGACTGCACCAGCATCAGTGCCAATGGAAAATGGCTTTTCAACTGTTTTGTTTCTCACCTTTGATAGTTTTTCGCTTCACTGCAGGGAAAGCAAGTCAGGTGATGTTAAAGCATAATTAAAAGGCACAGAGTTGTAGATGTACATGCAGATGTGTGTGTGTGTACCTGTCTAGCCCACAGAGTGAGGACCATGTTTCCTATTTCACCATCAAATTGAGGACCAGTTTTTGCAAAGTGATGACATTTTGCTGGTCCTCACATGCTATTTTGCTAATGGTTAGGGTTAGGTGTAGGTTAGGGTTGGGGGGGCGGGTTAGGCGTTAGACACTCTCTTGATGACCGCCCCCCACCCAGTCCGACGATTGGAGAAGTTGGTTAGGGGATCAAAAGTATTGCACGGGCCGGCGCACATATCTCTCAGATCCATAGCCAAGCCAGTTTGTAGAACTTGGAGAATTAGGGTTAGCTTTTAGCGTAATGGCTAGGTTTTAGGGTCAGGGCAAGGCTAAAAATGAGGTTTTAGGGCAAGTGTCAGGGTTAGGGGTCGGCTAAGTGTAATTTTAAGGCAAGGGTCAGGTGTTAGGTTTAGGTATGGGTTCCACTAATATTAGGGTCAGTAGCTAATTGGTCTGGTAAGGTGATATATGCTATAAGTGTAGTATAAGGGTGGAGGTTGTGATTAATTGAAGATAAGTATATTAATTTTTAGTTCAATGGAGGAAGCAGAGTCAGGGTAAACCTCCCTGTAATGGGCTAAGTCAACCCCCGCCAGTCTGGCATGTAAACTCTGCCTCCTCCACTCCCTGCAGTTCTAAACTGAGGGAAGGGAGGAAGGTAGAGGGAAAAGTTTTATAAATAAATATTTTTTAGGTCTAATATTGGTAGGAGTTTTGTTACTTAAGGTTAAGATTTTGATAATTTCAGTGTAAAATAGGGTGTAAGGTATTTTATAGAAATTAGTGAGGAGTGGTCATATTATGGTATTAATTCACTAATTGTGGTTAATTTAAGGTTTCTCATCAGGTGTTTAAAAGGAGACATTTAATGTAAAAGAGGGCTTAATATCAAGCATATTATGGTGAGATGGGCATGTTAAGGCTTTATCTCCAAATATATCAGATTAATAAATCTTGGAGGGCTAAAAGGGTTAGGGTTAGGTTTAGAGCTAAGGTATCAATTGGGTTAGGGTAAAGGCCTAGTTATCCTCCTGCAGCAGTGTGTCACAGTGAGCTTCTCACAGATTTTTTGATTTGTCCAATATTGAAGCGTGGTCTGCGCTATGTTATTCAACGCCACAACACCAGAGGGCCAATCAGGAACTAGCTGTGGGTCTAGATACGGCCGAGGCGGTGAGGAAGGGGGGGGCAAGTTTGTATGACAACGGAGGGACATGAGGTCCAAAAAGAGCGGGGATCCAGGTGGAAAAAGGGTCCCAGCGTTCTCGCGCACCTCGCTCTGCTAGCTGCTCTATCTTCATCTGTCATTTTCCACAATGGCGGTCAAACAAAACAAGCCGGTAAGGAACCAAACAGGAAGTACTAGGGATGGAAC
>NW_015151634.1:216926-219038 GCF_000732505.1 Cyprinodon variegatus
TGTGTGTGTGTGTGAGCACAATGTGTAAGGTATAATCTAGGCCCTGCCCTGCGCTCATGACAGGAGGGAAATGTAGCTAAACATACACTGTCCCGCTGGCTTATTTTAAATAGCTTTAATGTGGTTTAGTTTTAAAATATCTACGCATCTTAATGAACAGTGTCTTTTTTTAAACCTAAATGCTTTCCTAGATTTACTTCCTTTAGCTAAAGGCTACTATTTTAGCCGAGCTCAAGGTCTCTGCAGTGTTTTATAAGGACTTCTGTACCTTTTTATCTTTTCTCTGCAGTTTTTCTTAATCAGGTCTGTAGATAAAATGTTTTACGGGAATCCCAACATTGTTTTATTTTACATTGTACTTTAGGAATGCATAAAATTTAACACTTTGCATTGAAATATTTACTCTCATATCAACTTATAATATAAAATATGACAACTTAACATAATATATAATATAATAACTTTATGGTTGTTAGGTGATTGCTGAAAAATTGTGATTGTTGCTCCTTTTTCCACTGATATTCTAGATTTTAGAGCATAAACCTCATGTTGTTTTAGGTGTATCTAGTTCTATAGATGAGGTCAGTAAATGTATGGAAATCTGCTGAGCAGTCGTGGCCCCCAGCAGATGTTCTGACGTGTAATTATAGTAAATTAGAGAGTTCCTAAAGCAGCTTTCCAGTTAAAGAAAGCCCCCACCCTGCTGGTTTGACCAGCACGGTCCGACATGGAGCAGGAGGTAACGACCTGCTTGTAATGTATATGTAATTTGTGCAAAGGGTGAAACCTTGGGTGTGCTCTAGACATGGGCAAATTGTCAATATTAGGAATTACAGGGGTTTAAAAACTGCACACGCTTCTTGCAATACCAGTTCTTGTGTTCAGTGAGATGCCAGAGAGTTTTTCAGATTTAGTTTTTTTGGTTTTCACAACAGTTATATTCAGCTATTTGGAAAAACTGCTGGTTACCAAGAACACAAACGTTGCATGAAAACCAGTCGGTATCAGGGTGTCGTGTTTTTAGTCTACTATAAGCAGCAGAATCAGCTTGAATAGTCAGGTTTGAGGGCATATTTGACTTCAGTTAGGCTTTGCTCTCAAACTAAGGGGCATTTGACATATAAAAAATATGTATAACCATAAATGTGTAAACATAGATCATCCATCTTCTAACATGCTCAATCCGAAGTGGGGTCACGGGGGGTGCTGGTGCCTATCTCCAGCTGTCAGTGGGTGAGAGGCGGGGTCCACCCTGGACAGGTCACCAGTTAACATAGATCAGGGTGGGGCAATTCATTGCATTTGCAATATAATCCCAGTTTAACAAAGTACAATTGTCAAATTGCAGAGGCAGCCAGCTAGCACAGTGAAAGTGCTAGCTGGCTGCATGAAAGTAAAACTGGGCACATTTCCACACAACAATAACACTAAAGTCCTGCAGCAATGAGATCTGGACAAGCAGGCTTTTAAAGACTCGAAAACATTAAAACCCCGGAGTGAAAAATCTACGTTTTAGTTGGTTAAACTATTGGCAAAATTATTCAGCCCTTTTATTGATTTACTATTTACCCAATATGTCAGATAGATAGATAGATAGATAGATAGATAGATAGATAGATAGATAGATAGATAGATAGATAGATAATTTAAATTGTGTTGTTACTAATCTGTTCAGTAGATCTATAGATAGATAGATGGATAGCTCTGAGATCGAGGAAGCTATGTGAAAGGAGATGATATTTTAGAAAATGTTGAGAGGTTTCCTCAGTTCATTCAACTTGGAAGAGGGAGAGAGAACAGGACTTTCAGTGACCAACAGGAAGGCCTAATAGTTTGCAAATACTTTCAGAGATAAAAGTCGCTATGATCTGATCTGATTCTCCCTAGTGCTGACCAATGAAATCTTCTTATTTAAACACCGTTTAAAAAGTGCTGATATAGATACGTTTATTGCTAGTTGAGGAATCTCCATCATTTATCCAGAGTCTTACAGGAATTCTGTGGCGAAACCTGACCTGATGTACACGGTTCTGTCAGGAGATATGGGCGAGGAAACTTTAGAAAGAAGGTTGTGGAATTGGAAAGTAGGAAATTTTGATCAAAATTAGGGAT
>NW_015151634.1:219554-221694 GCF_000732505.1 Cyprinodon variegatus
CGGCATATCGGATATCGGCCAAAATCCCAATATCATGCATCCCTAATCAAAATAACACTTTGAAAAAGGCAGTTCTATCAATTATTATGAACATTCATGCAAAGAACATTAGAGATGTCAATGTGTGGATTATCATAAAGGCAGACATGAAGGGGAAAAGCTCTCCTTCCAGTTATGATCCAGGACTTTGTACCATCAGCCTCCTCTCCTCCTTCTCCTGCTGCAGAGCTCCTATTAGATCAGCTAGCTGGCAGCTGCACTCCAACATTTCTCCCAACCCCACCTCCTGTTCTCTTTACCGGGGCTTTAGTGAATGACTGTGCAAATGAGGGGCTGTCTTTGGAAGAGGGTTGGTGGGCTGGTCGGATCTGATCAGGTCGAAGATCAGTGCAGTGAGACGGAGACGGGCAGGACACCTTTCCCTCTTGAGAGGCGGTTTCTCTCTGTTGGTTTTTTTTTTCCTGATGGTTTAAAGCAGAAAAGGAGAAGGCCATGGAGGTAAAGTGCTTTTCCTTTTCCTCCAACCGTCCTTTCAGCATCAAACTGATGGATTGAACAACCTCCCATCTGCGCTATAGAACAGGCAGCCAGGGCTGAGTGGGATGTGGGAGCTGCGGCTGTGCCAGATGGGCTCTCTGTACTCTGTGCACTGGTGTAGGTAGCTGTAGCAGTGGGGTTAACATGAAACAATGCCTGCTACTATTTTTAGCTTCCTGGACAGCTGAAACGCCACAGACAGCAGAACTTTTCCTCTCACACAGGATTCCTGTTTATCTATTTGGATTTTTTTTATTCTTGTTGATTTATGCTTTGTGTTTAAAAACACCAATTAAATCAGTATTTAATTCAGGGCTTATAAGGAGAATGCATTATCTGGTGGATATTTCAAATTCAAATTATAACTTTTAGGGCACGCTTTCACTTATTTATATATATTTTTTGCCTTAAATGCATTTTCTCTTAAAGTTCTGCAAGAAGAATTAAATGAAGTAGAGGAGAAAGCATGTTAGGCCTCTGTGTCTTCCTTCAGCATGCTGTATGGGTTTGGAGTGAAATAATTAGCATTTAGCTTGCAGCATTGTTTGACCGTCTAATCTTCTGTGATGAATTTATCCGGACTTGTTTGGGTTTTCAACTCTTTCTCTGTTTTAAGCGTTTGCATTTCTGTGTTATCTCCTGGCAGATCGATAAACAGAAGCTCAGCAAAGACTCTGTGTTCTTCCGAGATGGAGTGCGGAGAATAGATTTCATCCTATCATACGTCGACGATAAAGATTGTGAAAAAAAACAGGTAAGAACTGAAGTTAAACTGACTGCACAGACAAGTTATCTGTATTTGTTTTATTTGTCTTTTAACTCCACTTGGCAGATAGTTGAGCTCCTGAAAGCTGAGCTTTTCACAAAGGTTAGCTGCTGATGTAGTTTCCTGTTCTTGGATGAACTGCTCCATGCAGGATATCCTTAAAGTTGTGTGCCTGCATTCTTTGATTCTGTCTGTCATCTTGTTTTTTGGTTATTTTTGAGGGTTAGGGTCGTTTAATCAGTCGTTTTTTCATACAAAAGTGTGAAAGGATTCTGTCTGTTTCATAGGGAGCTGCCAGCCTTCTCAGCAGTGTGTCACCAGTTAACACTTTGCCCACACTCCCAGTCTCTGAGCCAAACTGCTGGCCTACTTCATTTTTTCCATGGAAGGAGGAAGGGCCAACAGGAGGTCACTTCCTGTGGAACAGCCTGAAGTGTTGTTATAATATGGCACTAAATCTCCTCCCTAACAAGAAGCTTGTATGTCCCTATTAGGCCAATACATTTAAAAAACAAAGGGCAACGGTAGTTTACTGAAAAGCAGGTTTTATAACGGAGTATAAAAAGCTAACGGGTCACTAATAAAAAATCAGTCAGATCTGAAAAAAAGAAAATCATCAACCAGTAAAGGTCCGGAGAGATTTTTAATTATAATCTCTGGCTTTAAACAGAATTTAACACTGAAATAAAATGAGCTGTTTATGCATCCATGTTATACATTACATGTTTAATTAAAAAATACAAAATTAAAAATCTAATTTTTTTGCATTTTAAAATCTAAAGTTCTTTTTGAAATCTTTCACAGTTCGGCTCATAGACGATTTTCTGACTTTCATAT
>NW_015151634.1:223704-224751 GCF_000732505.1 Cyprinodon variegatus
AATCCTGCCTCACAGCAGCAGGTGTATGGAGAGATATTTGTGCCATCGGTTTGAGCGCGCAGGAACCAATCCGAGCGCGCAGTGAGACAACACGTGCGCGTGCAAAACCGGTCTGGCGCACGCTCAACTCTGAAAAACCCTCTTAACACACTGTACTCACGCTCAGGTTCATCTCTGCTCGCGCTCGACTTGCTCTCTCCGTGCTCAACACCAGCTGTGCGCTCGGCTGTTTCTTCGCTCGCTCGACTCTCTGCGCTCGCGTCTTCAGCAATATATGTAAATGAACCAAACCGTCAGCCAATCACGCTCAGCTTCTTTTCATCCAATGAAAGCATTCGTTCTTCCGGTTAAATGGGGGAAAAAAAATAAAAACACAATCAGGAAAATCAAACAACTCACTTGCAGTTATTTGGTCAACACTCCTAACCATTTGATGGACAGAAGATCTTGAATCTTGAATTATCTCAAATAAACTCATCCATCTCTTTTACCTGCTATTGACATGGATTTAAATTTGCTGTTTTAAATGAAAAATAAGGAGGATATTTCAGGTATTGTTCAACAATATATAGATAAAAAATATTATGGATATGTTACATTTTTTATGGATGCTTCAAAATATTCCAATATTAGAAATGGTGTTTTGTTTTAGTTCCAGAATTTATTTTAAAATCGGGTAAAAGAATCAGCGATCAGTAACCGGATGTAGTATTTTTGGAACAAATGCTTTCATTGGATGAAAAGAAGCTGAGCGTGATTGGCTGATGGTTTGGTTCATTTACATAATTGCTGAAGTCGCGAGCGCAGAGAGTCGAGCGAGCGGAGAAACAGCCGAGCGCGGAGAGAGCAGGTCGAGCGCGAGCAGAGACGGATCCGAGCGCAAAGAGATGAAACTGAGCGTGAGAACAGTGTGTTGAGAGGGTTTTTCAGACCGGTTTTGCGCGCTCGGATTGGTTCCTGCGCGCTCAAACCGATGGCACAAATATCTCTCCATACAGGTTGAGCCAAACATCCTCTAAATGTGCAGGGTCATCTTTGAGCACGCCA
>NW_015151634.1:226431-227229 GCF_000732505.1 Cyprinodon variegatus
ATTTTTTTCATTAAATTTACTTTTTTTATTGATTCTGTTGTTTGTTTGTTTGAAGCAACTTCTTTTTTGATTGAATAATAAAGACAACAATGTCCTTCCCATTATACGGACCAATCAAAAAACAATGTTACTTAAATTAAAAAAGTTGCTTTAAACAAAATATAATGCACTTCTATCAAATAAAACATTTTCAATCAAAGGAAAGCAGAGTTCAAATGTATTTTTTTGAGTCTCAAATACTTTTTTTCTTTGATTGAAAAGTTTTTTTTTCATTGAAGTGAAGATTTTCTTAATTGAAAATATATTTTTTGATTGAATAATAAAGAAACAAATCTACCTTCATACATATCAACCAGCATTTAAAATCTCTGATTGAAGCACGCTGATTAAAAACACTAAACTTTAAAGTGGTTCAGTTGTTCTTATATCCATTGTTGTTGACTATTGTTCTCTGTTTTTGTAATATCACTTTGTCAAACTCTTTCTAATGTTCAGCACTAAAAAATGAGTGAATAAAGTGAGTATAATCCTTGCTTATATAGTATAGGATCAATATCAGAACTGAAACAATTGCATGAAGAGATCCTTTATGATAAATAACCTGTTACCGTTGTTTTTACAGAGTCCTAATCATTTTAGTAACTAAATTATATAACAGTTTTATTTGTGTTTTTGTTTCCTTTTCTGAAGGAGAGAAGAAGAATTTATGAAGCCAACCTTGAAAAAGCAGGCCTGGAGCTGGAGACAGAAGATAAATCGGTAAGAAGCCACTTTTAACTTTTCCTTCGAAATTATCCG
>NW_015151635.1:0-4741 GCF_000732505.1 Cyprinodon variegatus
AAAACAACAATAAAAAATGTAAACTCCTATCAGATTTATAGTCCCCAAACTGCAGATATATTAGAATCTGTCCTTAAATTACAGCCAAACCCATTTATACAGTAACAGATTAAAACCTTTAGATAAATCAAACATTACCGCCACATATAAAACAACTATTAACAAGTAACATTTCCTCTCATCACGGAGCAAATCCCGCTGATGAGACATTTGTTCTTTCAATCAAACCCTCCCCACCCCCCACCCCCACGCTCCAAGGTGTCCTGGTTTTCCCAAATGAAAATATGGTCAATAACATACATTTCTTTTGTAGATATTTACAATAAATGTTGTTCATTTGTCATCTGTTGGATGTCGCAGGTTTGGATTTGTTCTTATCAGCTCTGTTAACCTGTGCATAAATTGTTTCAGGCTGTTTGTTTGGGCCGGTTCCAGTATCATTCGGCTGGTCAACACGATTGGCAAACTGCACCAATGCATAAGTTGATGTTGGTGAAGAAGGTGTTGTAACCTCTGCAGGAGATTCATAGGGATTTGTTTGTGTATTTTCCTAAAAAACACAAAAAAGGTTGAAGCAAAAAAATTAACACGTTTAATAGATATTCTCTGCATGCTTTCTGTGAGAGCTAACACTCATATGAGGAGACATAAAAAAATCATCTTCAGATTAGAAAAAAAAGTTTAGTCATGAAATAATAACTTCAGCATACTGTGAAAAGCAGGAGGTTTAAGATAAATTTGAAGAGATTTTTTAAAGCATTTATGCTGTTAGTAGTTTGCATAGATAAAAAGGTTGTCTATTGCTCTTGAAGCAACTCAAGTTTCAGTTTATTGTAAAGATACTGTATAGTCCTACATCTTCTAACTTTCTGATTTGGTTGACAAGCAAACAGGGAGAGTTTTTCTTTTAAGAGAGAGCATACTGCTTACCTGAGGAACTTCATACACTGTATTTGCACTCCCTTTTCCTTTCCCTGCAGGTCAGTCACAAAAAATAAAGGTTGCATGGTTTGTTGTGACTTAATTGACACTGTAGAAAGTCTGACAGTTAAAAAAAAACATACTGATTTAAAGTTTAGGTTGAGAATTACATAAGAAATTTAGTTTATTTGAATGACAAATATCTTTAATATTAAAATCACCCATATCTCCATCCACTGGAGAGAATTAAACAGGCGATGCAAAGTGTAAAGTTGTCAAACAAGAATAATTTGGCTGTAGTAATCGGGAAGTACTGGTAGCAAGATAGCACAAAACACAGATCAGTGACAATCTGTGTTTTGTGATCTGTACATACTATCAAGAGAAAGAAACGTGATTCTAATGCATGCATTCAGGGCAACGAGAGCAGAAACAGTTGATCAGTTGTCAGATTAATGTCGCCAGTCAGAAGTTATTTGACTAATGTGTTTCCTTCTCCTTTTTTTCTTCTCAAAAAACTCAATGAACTACCTTAATAAGGCTTAAAATCTGTTTTTCAACATTTTGAAAGTTGATTTTAATTTTTCTGTTTTCATCAAACTCTTCTAATGTAATTCTTCAAAATGGGCATTAAAAAACATTGATGACCACATATCTTGTGTCACTTGTGCTGCCACCAGGACCGTCACAGGTAGGGAGGAACGCTCTATGCCAACTTGAAACAAGTGAGGCTCTGCTTCTTGACATAGATGAGTAATTACACATGAATAAATATTGATCTGTTTTCTACTTCTGCTTCTGTTGTGGTTTTTGTATTTTTTGCAGCCTTTGCCCTACACCACACCTAGAGTCTCATCAAGCATAATCAGACTTAACAGTCACATTGACATGTCTTTTATAGTAATACTGAACTCAAGTTATACAAAATGTGGAAACTTGCACTCATTAAGTCTTCTTAATTCAGATAAAATTATTTTTTATATAAACTGTTGACATGGAGATTGGAAACAGTATTACCTAATTTAATTGGAGAGGACCAAAATGGTTTGTACAATGTAGACAAGGATTTAATAATGTAAGGAGGCTTCTCAACGTCCTTTATTAGCTGCAAAATGCACCAGATTCTGCCATTTATCATAAGATGCAGTGAAGGCATTCGACCTTATGATGTGGCCCTTTTTATTTGATTTATTGACTAAATTTGGGTTTGGGGAGAATTTTTCCGAATGGGTTAAAATTCTCTGTAATGACCTAGTAGCTGAGGTGCTTACAAACAATACAGTGTCAAAACCTTTCAATATATCGAGGGGATGTCCGCAGGGATCACCCCTTTCTCCTCTCCTCTATGTAATTTCTATACAACCCTTTGTCATTGCAGTCAGAAAACATATGGACATTACTGGAGTTAATGTTGGCTAGATGGAACACAAATTTGCTTTGTTTGATGATGATGTTCTCCTTTTTCTTAAAAATCTTAGTGAGTCTATGCCAGCTCTTTTAGAGCTCATTGGAACATTTGGGAAGATATCAGGATAGAAAGTAAATCACTCAAAAAGCATGCTAATGTTACTAGACGATAAAAATGGGGTACATTTCCTTTTCATTTAACCAATAGCTTTACATATCTGGGAATACAACTTGCACCAAAACTAGAGAACATAGTCTCTGTAAAATATGAACCATTATTAGAAAATATTTCTAATTCTATAGAGAGATGGACATTACTACCCATATCCTTAATTGGTTGCATAAATGTAAAAGAAGATAAAAAAAGAAGAATAAAAGAAGATCTATGTGAGACTGATTGGACAGAGGCATGTAAGGAAGCTCAGATTCAAACAATAAGTGTAAGATTGAAATTATTGCAATATAAATGGTTGATGCGGACTTACATAACTCCAGCTATTCTACATAAGTATAATGAAAATGTTCCAGATACCTGCACAAAATGCAACAAACTCAAGGGTGATTATTACCATTACAGTACATATGGGAGTGTGAACATATGTCTTTCTGGAAAGGTGTGAGGGATATGATCAATAAAATGCTAAGTAGCATTTAAGATAAGAAGGCAGGAACAGAATGTGAGGTCAGTGGCGTCCATCATGCCAACAGAAGAAGAGAGAGAGGGAAAATGTATGCATGATTCTTTGGTCTCATGAGGTCCCTGGACCGGTCATGGACTGTTTATTTTTTCCTGCAAAGCTTTTTTTCCCCTCAATTTCAGGCATGACAGTAAAAAACCCAAATGACTCACAAATGATCTGTAATTAATTTTTTTTTAAAGAAAAAAACGCCTAGGGAGATGCAGCTTTAGGACTTTGTCACCCCTTTTTTCTTCTTCCACCATTATTCCATGGAAGTTACAGCTTCCTCAAACAGCTCCCATGATGTGCAGCCTCAGTTGCAGCCTTCATCTGTTCCTCAAGTTCTGCCTCATAGGCCATCAACGTAGACAAGGCTTTTACAGCATGAACTGATAGTGAGTCTGTTCTGTAGGACTTAGTCTGGCTTGACTCAGACTTAAGTTAAAGAGGTCCACTCTTGATCAAACAGCGGGACCTCCCACCACCACTTAGGGCTGTGCCGTGAGCGCTGGCTCAAATGGAGGCTTCTAGCAGAGACTACACTTATCCTACCAATCACAATCCTTCACCGAACCGCCAGCTGGTTGGAACTTTACCTGAAATTACTTGTGGCATGAGAATACAGCTAATTCTTCCAGGAACTCAAGGAGAAACAGAAGGTGCTGTCTGGTTGTCTTGAGTGTTTTCAGTAGCTTCTTGCCTTCAACAGGTCTCTTCAGCCTAAATCTTTTGTCCCTGGATGTCAAACTTCCCAGCGGCGTGTTTGCATACGTCATGCTAATTGAGATCTAGCCTAAGTGAGAAGCCGTCCTAAGGCAGTAGGTTTTACAACCACACCAAAGGGGGGAAGAGATGGGTCATAGTCCTCATCGTTGTCTAAAAAGTTTAGCTCCAACCTGCTTAAGCCTGCCTAGAGCTCTGACATTCCAGGTGGTGGTGGGTCCACAGCATCAAGAATTTCTCCCCACCTTTTCCTGACTTCTTTGTCAATTATTAAAGAAACAGTCTGGGAGGCCATTAGCTGGTCACTATTGTACACTGTCAACTGAGGGGCCAGACAGCAACAAAGAACCTTGAGAAAGACAGGCTACACTGCCAGCTCTCGTCCACAGATGCAAGGGCTTGAGTCGAAGTCAAGTCGATGCGTTGCTCTAAGTCAGGGCATTGGGGGGCGGAACGCTGTGGCTGCAGATTACCTACAATACCTGGAGTAGGTCTAATCCAGCTTTTATTGTAAACTGTAGTGTGTGCTCTACTAAGCCCATATGATAAACTAATACGATGGCTGTTTTTCACACCACCATGCAAACTAACACCTCCCAAGGGTGTGTTGAGGAGGAGTTGTCGAGATGTGAATCAACTCAGCTTTTTAAAGTCAACTTGTTGACAAGTCAACTTTTTGGTGAATGCCCTACAGGGAGGCCACAAGGGAATTAGCTGGTGGAAAATAATCTAACTAGGTGTGGCAAGGTTGGGGCAGAGATGCAGCTTCCCTAAATGTAGCTTACACTAAGGGAGTATTGCTACTCTGAGCTGACCAACGTACAACCGAGGTGCTAAGTTGGCATTCTACTAGTTTAGTGGTATTTCTACCAGAATAGCTAGCTGCGTTGATGATGAAAAAACCCAGAGCAAACTAGCCTGCAACAGAGCTAGGCTACAGAGGCTACAGAGAGTGTTAAAGCGAGGTCAGCTCCGGATCCTGCGTCCCTTTAACTGACAGGCTTATTTTC
>NW_015151635.1:4751-13184 GCF_000732505.1 Cyprinodon variegatus
TTTTTCAACAAATAAATGTGTTTTATGCCTGTTAAGAAAAACTCATCCCTTTTGCAGTCAACAGGAGTTTTACATGTTTTTCTGTTTTTAAGAGTTATAGATTAATGAATTTAATCAAACACATACACAAATAGCTGAATTGTTTAATCCCCTTACAAAATTTGGTTTAAATATTTTTTTCCAACCAGAAAGTTTGTCTCTTCTTGGTAATAGATCTGTCCTCCGTTATCAGATTAAATGCAAGAAGATGATCAAAAAATCAGATTTCTTTCCACTTGCTGTTCATAGAAATGTCATGTGAAACATGACTATCTAATAACGTTATTTGAATAAAACTCCTTTACACTAGCTCTTTCCTGATTCCATGGGTATTTCATTTATTTCTCTATGGTAAAGAGCTCCACTGCTTTAAGGTTGGAAGGTCTCTTTGCCATCCCATTTAGTCAGTTTCACAGATTTCTGAGCATATGTGGAGATGTCCCAGTCAGAATAAACATTATAGCCAAATAAAAATGATCAATTTAAAGTTACATCTTTTAGAGGATGAATTATTTTGTATTTAATTCCTCATGATGTGGTGGAAAATTGAGCTAAAAAGTAAAATTAATCTAATAAGCTTTGAGAAAATGTAATGAAAGTCATAGAGACAAACAAAATATGATGTGTAAATGCAAATTAAAGATACTTACAAAATCTGAACAGCCAAAATGAAAGACAACCCACTATCACTGCCAATGCCACTGATATCCCAGCTATGGTGGCTTTATTTAAGACTGCTGGAAGAGATAAAAACATGTCAGAAATGCATGGTCCCAGTACACTTTCAATTTTACAACTTCAGTAGCAACAGGATGTCAGATCTGCTGATTTTTTGTCCATATGAAAGAGAGCTGCTAAAATCTGAAAAATAAATGCATTTTTTCATAATTACTGCTAAGACAATTTAAATGTTTCAACAGTTCACAGTTCTTTAAGAGACAACTGTAAAGTTCTAGGTTTATTTCAGCTTCTTCCAACACACAGACAACAGTGGCCTCTGATGCAGGAGTTCACCCAGCTCTGTTGTTCTGTTCTTGGGCATGATACTAAATCCTCTGACCTTCTGCAGACAGGGTACAAACCACTTCCTGGTGGTGGTCAGAGGACCTGTGTCTGTGTATGGCAGCCTCGGGCAACAGTGAGTCTATGTCTGGTTGGGGGAGTGGCTGAATTTAGTTTAACAAGCTTTGCATCTCCTGACTTTAAAAGATGGAATATAAGCACAGGCCTTTTCTATAAGGGACTTCACCTAACCTGACTGACCTGTGCATGGAGGCGCATGATTGTGAGTAAGGCTGGGTGTCAAATGCTTTGAATGGTCACTGTGACTAGAAAGGTTCTAAGTTCAGTTCATTTAGAATTAAGAGAGAAATTCTCTGTTGGTTAGAATATCTACAACACTGGTTGTTTCGCAAAAACTTTTTACAAATGATTAATCCAAATCCTGGGTGCGCGGGTTAAACTAGGGAGTGTTAAACAAAATTAAAATCATAATTGTATAAGTCATTAGTCACAAAGGTTACAACTATGATGTGAATCAACATGCTTTAGGTTAGATTAGAGTAAGTATTAGAGTCAGCAACAAATGCAACTGATAAAATAAATGGGACCCAATGCAACCACTGATAATGTTTAAAACATTCATTTGTTAGCATGCGTGTCTGCTAAGGTGTGAGTGTTAGGGTTAAAATGATAATAGTCCAGGTTTTGTTATCATTTTATCAAATCAGGTTGTTGGAGGTTAATAACGATCCTGATGTAGGACACAGGCTAAAGCCAACAGACAAACACGCTTTAGACTTATAAATAAAAACCAAAAGAGCCTATTTCATTTTATTCAACTCATAGTTATGCTAAACTATTTTAGGTTTTACCATGTAAAATATCTAACTCTTCAATACTATAAATGAAAAGTAGTAGCATGGTTACCTTAAATCTTACCTGGTTCATTCTTGCAGGGAGATACTAAAGGCTTTGTATCATCTGTCCAGCTTACAATGTTGCTATGGTTACATAAAACAGAGCCTTCCTGTACGTAGACCGTCAGCAAAGAGTCCTTCACATCTGGTTCGCTCAGTGGATAGCAGGTCTGATTGTCACATTGATAGTTGCCACTAACTTCAGAATCCACCACTTTACAAGTTGCAGTGAAATTACAGTCCCAGGCATCAAATGAATGTGTTGTTAATTTGACTGGAGACACTGGATCTGAGAAAAGAAAAGACGTGATTGGTTTCATAATAGGGCACTTTTATAATGTTTCAAAACAGGACAAAAAAAGAAGAAACCCACCTTGGACTGTGACTGTGTAATCAGCTATAATCCTCTCTTTAAGTCCAGTTGCTGTTGCCTTATAGTTTCCACTGTCTTCATGTTGAACATTTCTTATTACCACAGAATAGTTTTGTTCAAAAAAATATGCTCTACCTTGATATTCCCCAAGGACTGAGGGTTCTTTGCCATCATTAAATTTTATAATAAGATCAAAGTTACATTTCCAGTTAAAATCATCTCCTTGTTCAATTGCATTTTTGTCTACATTCAGCAGCAGGTCTGATCCTTTCTTCACAAACCGAGTTTCAGAGCCTGAAAGAACAGAAGTTATATTTTAATCATTAAATAATATCATCATGTTCAGTTTCTAGAATATCCTTAAATTAATTTTGAAGCAGCAGAGGAGATCTCTTCACTATTAGACTCTGACCCTGCAGTCATTCATCCATTTTCACACACATTCACACACTGATGATGGCAAGCTACACTGTAGCCACATCTGCCCTGGGAATCATTGACAGAGGCGAGGCTTCGGTACAGCGACGCCACATGGCCCTCTGAACACCACCAATAGGCAATGCAGGTGAAGTGCCTTCTCCAGGGACACAACGACACTGATAGCTAGAGCTTAGGCTTGAACTGTCAACCATTCAATGGGTGTCTCCCCAAAATTAGAACATTTAGTCGTTCTGGTCCATTTAAGCTGTTCAGACAGCTATGGTCAAGAAGACAAGGCTAAGATAAAGAAGGCAAATACTTCCTCTGCAATCTGTGCTTAAATTAATGGTTTTGTCAAACATGACTTAAATAGAATCTGTTAATACCTAATAAATTTTCCTTCTTTTTCTACAATATCTGAGAAACGTTCTTTCTCAGATTTGGACTGGGTGATCAAAATGATTGAACAGAAGCAAAGAAGGCGTTCTACTACGAGACTTTTCTGTTCACATCATACAAAGTCTCCCCACATGCTGCTTTGGGGCTATAGCTTATTTTTCAAACCTTGGTTTAATCAGAAATGTATATTGACAGATCTAGTTTAGCAAATGCCTCCTTGCCAGAACAGCTATCAGCACAAAGAACATAACTACACAGAGAAAAAACATAGTTCAATATATAATCTCTGAAAAGCAACACTGGAAGCTATCTCACTGATTTTAATCATATCTATGAGGCTCACTGTTTAATCAGGGTCAATAATGTTCTCCACAATCCTACAGGACTCTGCCCTCATTGCTTTCTGTATTTTAAGCAGATTCCTCTATTCTTTAATCCTGGTTGAGAAGCCAATAAACATAAACCATATATTTTCTGTCTTGTATTTCTTTCTTTCCTCTATCATACTTTATGACTTTAGAGACTGAGTTAAACAATTAATATTTTTGTTTTGTACTTGTTCTGTAGTCCAGGAAGTTTTGTCCAATTCCACTTAATCCTTTTGGTAAAAATACTCAAGACAATAATAAATCTCATTCTAATAAACCAACACATACGAAGAATGAGAACATTCAAAACTTCAAAGTTAAGGTCAAGATCTTTTGTTATAACACAACAAACAACCTGCTGCCACAAAGAAAGCTAAAGAGTTTAATACAGGTCCAAAAAAAACTACTGTATTTTCACGACCATAAGGTGCACAGTACTAAAAGGCGCAGTCTCAGTTATGTGTGCCGTTAATGTATTTAACACACACATCAGGCGCACCGGATTATAAGGCGCGGGTTTTATATACCGGTACATATCCTCTACTACTACGTTTAAATACCTCTACTGCGTATTTAAAAATACAGCAGGAGCAAAACTGAGTATGACTGTGCTTTATTCATGTATTTATTACAAAGTATTAATCAAACCTGGGAGCTGGCCGTGAGACAGACACATCGCTGATGACACAGAGTGCTGTGATCACTGCTCTGAAACAGTTTATTGATGCATAAATTAACCTAAAATGCAGAAATCTGCCAGCAGAATATGTTCGCTTTTATTATCCTGGTGCCTGCAGTTTAGATTATTTCGATGAAAAACACCTACCAGCTGCCGCGGTGAACCGCGAGGAGGCGACCCGGCCAGAGGCTGCTCTTGAATGGGATCCTACTGACAGTACACCGCTGGTATGTGGGGGTCTGAGCGGCTCCGACAGAACTAATATTAGAAGGCAGGATGGTAATCTGGATGAACTGACTGCAATGATTAAGTTTTCAGGTGTATTTTCCCACTTAAAAACATATTAAAACTACTTTATTCCCACTGATCACAGCAAATATAGCTGCAAGGCAAAGAAAGGATAGAGTAGCTCTGCCCAACGCGCGTCAGACACACTTTTGCACCGCGCAGACAGAGCAGCAAAGCTGCTTCAGCCGCACGTCAGAACTAACTGGTACAAGCAGCAAAAATGAAGCAGCAGACGGGTTAACGTAGCATTACTTTGAACGGCCGGTTCACACCGATGTCGAGCGGTTGAACTTCCTTAGTCAGACCTCCCGGAATAACAGCGAGCACAGCGTTAATTTGTTTCACCATGTTTTTCACATCGGCTGTGAGATGGGCACGCATGGAGTCACAGATCAACAGCGATGGTGATGCTTGGAAAAAATCACCTGGTCTCCTTACATTCACCTCCCTCAGCCACTCTTTCATCATCTCCTCAATGAGGAGATGAGGAGTTCTGCATAAAGCACATACCTGTTCTGTTATACACAATCCACGCCAACACTTTCCCCTTTAACGTTCTTATGGCGGTCTCAACAACGTCCGCAGTAACAACACACGTAGGGCGCACCGCACTATAGGGCGCGCCGAACATTTTGAGGGAAAAAAAAAGACGTTTATATGCGCCTTATAGTCGTGACAATACGGTAACTAGACTGTAATGAAATTTTCATAAACATCAGCAAGCATATAAAAAATATAATTTAAAAGTTCACTAAATACTAAGAGTTTGGGTCAGACTAGAACTGCTAATGTTTTCCCTACCAAAGTCAGCGCTGAAACTTAATGTACAAGAAAGAGACCCTGATCAGTTAAAATATTTTGTGTCATGAAATTGAGCACAATGGTTGATTATCTTTTAAGTGTATCTGAAATTTAAGCTGTTTATGCTGCTTTTCGATGAGAGGAATTTAAGGCATTGATTTTAGTCTTTCATCAGCTCTACCTTCTATACCTACCTTCAGCTATACCTTCCATTGCTTCATAGACATCAATTTCGAAGAATTAAAAACTATTCTGTAAAAATTCAAAATATATCCACTGGACTTGGTTTCCAAGATTTGAAGACGTTTCGCCACCTCTCCAGGAAGCTTTCTCAATTCAAATGTCTGGATCCGCAGTGAGTTTGAGTCTTATAAAGACAAAGCCTTGCATCGCTTGGAAACATGCAAATGGTAACCGATGAATGGGTCGTTTGGTTCCATTGTTAGCCTGTAATATCTGAAACCTGTCTATGATTCTGAGGATCGGTAGTTAAAGGGAGGGGATTACCGTTAAGGGGGGGATTGTCTCCTGTAATTACAGCAGACAATCAGAATGACTATGACCTGGATTACTGAGAACCATCATCAGCAATTAAAAACTAGAATAATTTAACAAACTTATGACAAATACAATGAGAATACATTAGTTCTAAGAGTAGCAAACCATGAAACACTAACAAAATCCCACTAATAGTTATTCTCTCTGTCCACTGCCAATAAAATAATGTCTGGTTAATAGAGTGGAAGCTGAAGTCCAAAGACAGGTTGGATAAATCACTGATTAAAATAACTTTTTAGAGAATCTACATTACATTTTTTTTTACATCACCCACATGTGGTCGCCTTAAACATAACATCTAACTGATAAATAGGGTTTGGTAAGGCTTTTTTTCCCATATTACCTTCTTCAAATCTACAAAGGTTGTTCAATTAAGTGTTACAAATTGCCACAGCAACTATTAGTCCTTTTTTGTAAGAAATAACATGAATTTTACCTTTAACTGTATCCAGCACAGAGATGAGAAGAAGCAGAACAACCACAGCCATGACTAGGAGTCAACTGTGAAGCGGAAGTCAAGCGTTCTCTTTTTTTGGTTTTTACAGTTTCCCCTTTTTAGAGAGCGCTTTTGAAACTACCCTGCGCATACTGAAACTAAATAAAATGTATAGACTTATTCAAGACTGCAAGACAATCAAATAAATGTACTTACTGTATATAGTGCCAATTCACAACATATAATCTCAAGGCACTCCAAAGGGTCTTTTCACAGAATCATACAGACAGACTGGTTAAATTTAAAACAAAGGAAACCTACATCTCTAAAGTGTTGGAGTTTAGAGTGAATGCCCCTCTACCATGACTGACGACAAAACTTTTTATTTAAGAAAAAGACAATTCATGCTAAACAAGCATAGATCTTCATTCCCTTTTTGTTCCAATCATCAAAGCCAAATTTAAATTAGTTCAAACAAATCTTGTAGTAAAATTGTAATTGCAGATTACAGTTTTATATTTTTACTTCTTTTTGTTACTTAAATTTTTCATATCATTATATATTGTTATTAAAGACAAGATTTTTGGTTTTTGATTTTATTTTATATCCCGTTTTCTGAAGAAGTAATTGCAAATACTAGATTCAACTGCCCTTTCTGATTCACTTTTCTTTGCAGGATTGAATTCTGAAGGATAGCAGCCTTTTCAATATCATGCTAAAAGACTTGAATAAATTATAATATAATTTCTAAAAATCTTTTTTTAGCAATTAGGGTTTAGACTTTCTTGTGTTCTTTAGATTATTATACTACTACGGTATATATCTTATTGTCGCTGGAGCTTAACACAAACTGAGGGTCAGACATTCACCTTCATCCAAGTCATGGTGTACTAAAAAAGACCCTTCTATGACAGTAGCAAGCAGTTGGATTTAAAGGAAAACACAGATGTTAATTGTTCTACCAACATCAATGAAGCACTTTTTTGGATAACTTATTTAGGCTCTTAAGCATGAGGAATATTTGAGCAATGGAATATCAATGTCAGCTTATGTTTGTGGGTTTATGGCAGACATAAAAATTGTGTAAAAAATTTAAGGTTTATTTTCATCAGGACACAGTCTGTTGCTTTGACATGTTTTAGCCCCCCAAATGTTGTCTTTATCAAATTAAATTACTTTCAAAAGTACTTTTGTAATCCAAAAATTAAACAAAATTTGTAGTAGTATGTCTGAGCACTATTTAAGAGATTTTTTATTTCTATTATTTTGGCAGCATTGTGTTTCGTTGTGGCTCGTTAAAATAAATTCATCTTTAAAAAAGGAAAACTTCATTGCTCAGCACTATCTTGTCATTTAATAAAACTGGAAGGCTTGACTTTTTAGTCCTTAATGATGAGAAATATGCTTTTCTTTGTTTTGCAATATTGTTATTTCACTACAAACAATGCCATATGTTAGCACAAGGTCAAGAGTGTGAAGATGGTGATGCATGAGACTATACACATTTTGAACAAAGTCAATCAAGTCTAAATAGCTTTAAATACTGCCTTTAAGCTGTTAGCTTTAATACTGGCACTGTCAAGTGGTTCACACTTTTTTGTTTGGTATTTAAACTGCAGGTTTCCCCCACTTGAAAAGGCAGCTTGCTTCCAGAGATTTCACAGGATTTCACTCAGAACACCAAAGTTGATTCTTTCCTTTTTTTCTCTCTTTAATTTGAAAGTTCAATAACAATAGTAGCATTGATAGAAGTAGTAGCAGAAGTAGTAGGTGAAAAACCTTTAAACATAAACACAGAGAAAGAATGATTAACATCCTTTAAATAACAAAATTGTTCCTGAAACAAAATATAAGATTTAAACCCAAAATCAAACATATTCAAATCATTGTTCAGTGATACATTTTAACATTCTAGTATTAATTTACTTTCTCAAATACATTTTAAATAATTCCTTTTTTTCAGTTTTCTTAATATTTTACCATTTCTATCTAAATATTAAAATAATTTGTGGCTCACCGGCTCCTTCTTTTTGGAACAAACTTTCCTGCAGTGCATTGTTGTGGGAAAATGTATATCTTTCTCTCATTATATATTAATATTCATATTTACTCACTATAAAAGTTTTCACTTAGTCTGTTTCTCTCTCAAGGCC
>NW_015151635.1:14059-15612 GCF_000732505.1 Cyprinodon variegatus
ATTCCCCCCCGCTCCAAGGTGTCCTGGTTTTCCCAAATGAAAATATGGTCACCCTACATTAAGACCATCAACTAAATTCAGCAGACGAATGTAATCCTCTTTCAGTATTTCTGATTTTCTCAGGGCTGCGTTGCCCAAGGCTTCA
The DNA here is from genome assembly GCF_000732505.1 of Cyprinodon variegatus. NCBI lineage: Eukaryota > Metazoa > Chordata > Actinopteri > Cyprinodontiformes > Cyprinodontidae > Cyprinodon > Cyprinodon variegatus. The sequence continues at coordinate 14,205 of NW_015151635.1, forward strand.
GCTTGTATGATGAGTTTTTCCAAGGTCGGGCGTTTTTTCATGATCTCTGGAAGGATGTCTGATACATTAGACACCAGGCCATAGTTCGAAGGGTTATAAATCAGCACCTCTGTGTTTTTCTTGTTACAGAAATGTTTAATCCCACGTATAGATCCATTGCATAATATCAGGGTCCTTGGCCCTGTGGCCTGGAGCAAATCTGTTTTGTAACCGAATTCCAACATTTCCAGCAGGTTTACTCCTATCATTTGTTGTGAGAACATCCCGTTTTTGTTTCACTTCGGGGAAAAATAAAAAATAAAAAAATATTTAAAAAGAAATAAAAGAAAATAAATCAAATAACTAAATCCAACTTTCTGTAGTTTTGTTAAGAGATAAAAAGAAGATAAAAGGACCAGAAAGTGCAAGCAGCAGGGAGCAGAGAAAAGAGCGTGTGCACACACTGAAGGACAAAACACAAACTGAGGGTCAGACATTCACCTTCATCCAAGTCATGATGAACTAAAAAAGACCCTTCCATGAAGTAATGACATATGATCTATGACAGTAGCAAGCAGCTGGATTTAAAAGAAAACACAGATGTTAATTGTTCTGCCAACATCAATGAAGCACTTTTTTGGATAACTTATTTAGGCTCTTAAGCATGAGGAATATTTGAGCAATGGATTATCAATGTCAGCTTATGTTTGTGGGTTTATGGCAGACATAAAAATTGTGAAAAAAATGTAAGGTTTATTTTCATCAGGACACAATCTGTTGCTTTGACATGTTTTAGCTCCCCAAATGTTGTCTTCATCAAATTAAATTACTTTCAAAGGTACTTTTGTAATCCAAAAATGAAACAAAATGTGTAGTACTATGTCTGAGCACTATTTAAGATATTTTTTTATTTCAAATTTTTTGGCAGCATTGTGTTTTGTTGTGGCTCGTTAAAATAAATTCATCTTTAAAAAAGGAAAAGCATCATTGCTCAGCACTATCTTGTCATGTAATAAAACTGGAAGGCTTGACTTCTTAGTCCTTAATGATGAAAAATATGCTTTTCTTTGTTTTGCAATATTGTTATTTCACTTCAAACAATGCCATATGTTAGCACAAGGTCCAGAGTGTGAAGATGGTGATGCATGAGACTGTGCACATTTTCAACAAAGTCAATCAAGTCTAAAATAGCATTGAATACTGCCTTTAAGCTGTTAGCTTTAACACTGGCATGAATATTAAATTCCCCATTTCAATGACCTCATCAATATATTACACTAAATTAGATCTAAACAATGATAGTCTAAACAATTATCTAAAAATTGAGAATATGGGTTTGCTAGACGACATAAACTTACAACCAAAAGTTGTTTTTTTGTTATACAATTTGAATGGGGAAACTAAGGGTTAAATGTTCAAAAGAACATTT
>NW_015151635.1:16992-18803 GCF_000732505.1 Cyprinodon variegatus
TATTCAACAACAAAAAATACTTAGTTAAGCATATTGTGCAAAACGGCAATAAAAAAAAAAAAAATCCTATCAGATTTATAGTTCCCACACTGTAGATCTATTAGAATCTGTCCTTAAATTACAGCCAAACCCATTTACACAGTAACAGATAAAAACCTTTAGATAAACCAAACATTACCGCCACATATCGGACTCAATAACCATTAAAACAACTATTTTCATTCATTTCAGAAGGAACTATTCACAGATTGGAATATATTAAACTGAACTTACAATATTCAACACTGTTCGGTGCCAAGTAACCTTTCCTCTGATCATGGAGCAAATCACGTCTTGCTTGGTCTCATAATGAATCCTGGGAAAACCAATGATACCGAGGATACATCGGACCCGTCCTTCAAATCGGGCAAGAAGAAGGACACATTTTAAGGTCGCATACCGAGGACTCTTGGAATCCAACCAGACCTCGGCGCCGCGCTCTGACATAATCGTCCTTCGAATCTGGCCTCCCAGGATTTCGAACAGAGCAAATCTCCCTCTATACACAGAGGAGGGCAGGTCATGAATTCAGCTCAACAGGCACGAATATTAAAATTCACAAATTTAATGACCTCATCAATATATTACACTAAATTAGATCTAAACAATGATAGTCTAAACAATTGAGAATATGGGTCTGGTAGACGATATAAACTTACAACCAAAAGTTGTTTTGTTGTTATACAATTTGAATGGGGAAACTAAGGGTTAAATGTTCATAAGAACATTTAATAATATCTGATTGAATCGAACCAAAACAAATAAGCCACCATGCAATATTTAATGATACACTTTATTGGATCAGTTTTTAAAGAATTACTTCATTCAAAACCATTACCTGTAATTACAAAAACAGCTTTTTCTTCCCTCTCCTTATCTCACTTACAGTCATCTTTGATTGATATGTAAAGTTCATATTTACATTCCTACGTCTCGGCCTTTATTGTTCAACCACTAACAGGTTTACCTGTATATGCTGATCATTGGGTGCTTTGATAAGATGAAAATTGATGAGCTGTGTTTTTTTTGTTGGTTTTTTTTTATCAAATCACAGAGTAATTTCCAAATTATTTTGCTGAACTTGTTGCCTCTAACTCTTACAAAAGATATCATATTTTCTTTACTGTTAAAGGCACATATGTGTATCAGCACATGAGTATTTACATTTCCTGGCGTTTGTCCACTTGGCCAATGTCATTAGGCTGTTTTTCTGAGATTTCTTTTCATATAAGTAATCTTTATCAAAGTCAGTTGTTTTAAATATAGAGTTTTCACTTGTAATAGATTAGTATTTTTTCTTGAATGAGGTTTAAAAAACTGCTAAAAACTGCTAACAGCTAAATTATGTACTTCGATAGATGCATACTTCTAGTGTAACAAAGGAAATTCATACAACACTAAACATACATTATGCAATGGATGTTGAGAAACTCTACAGATTGAGATAGAAGATTATGCAGTAGTTTCCACTTCATAGTGTTTAACAGGAAATTTTTAAATTGTGATCAGATGCTTGGGTGGAAGTTGAGGGTGAGACTTGTGAACTAGGTGCTATTTTTCCCCATATATGAAGCTAAACATAAAGTCATATGACTTTCTGTACGTGCGTTCAACAGAACATTGTTGGCTTCATCTTAAGCATTTTTCCTCTTATGATTGGTAATGCATCTCTAACGTTACCAACCATTTACCTAAACTTTAGAGGGGAAACACAAACTAATTTGAAATTAGCTAGTGTTTTATCGACACCTTGTTTTCCCCTTCTCCTGTTT
>NW_015151635.1:19871-37168 GCF_000732505.1 Cyprinodon variegatus
CTCTGACTCGGCCTCGGTCTTCGCCTCGCTGCTCCCTGTAGCTCTGCTCCAGACGAATCTTCTCCGGGTCTGTTAAGTCAGGCACAGGCCCGCCTCCGTTGCTCTGGTATCCTCGTTCTGAACTAGACGGCTTGAAGATGGGCGTTGTCTGGGTCTTTGCTACTTTGTCAAAGAAGGCAAAGTCTGCTACATATTTGCCTGACTTAGAGAGAGAGACTACTGGGGGAAACTCGTAACCCCAAAGGATCTCATCTGGCAGGTAGGAGGTGCGGACCTGGCAGGTGGCAGAGGTTGGTTCTATTGTAGCACTCATGATCACCAGCAGTTCAAAGTCTGCCAGCTCTGGATCTGTCCAGCCACCACCTGGTAGAGAAATGATGAGAGAGTAACCTTAAAAGAAGAGGCCAAAAATAGAAAAGACTGAAGCTGTAAAAATATTAAGCTTAATGAAACCAAGCTTTTCTCTAGATACTGCGTCCTTCTTCCACAGTCTAACGATATGCATGATGGGAAAATTACGCCTTCTTAATTGCATTAAGTTTGGAGAGTGTGAATCCATGTTTGTGTCCTCTGACAGATTGATGACCACATATGATATCTATGAATGTACTCTACATGCCCATTGACCACTTCAGATGATTTCTAGCTTTACAAACTCTACAAGGATTTACTGAGAACAGAAATACGAGAAAAGCAAATCTAATAGAAAATAAGAGTGGAAGGATATTTACTGATCATTGGAGCACAAAGTATGAAGTTAAATGTAAAGTGTATAAATAGCTTTCCTGTTCCTCTTCTTTCTTGTGAAATTAAAGATCCTGACACTTCTTTCACAACAAGGAAGTAAAGAGTGCGGTAAATAGAAAAAAAAAACACACCCAGATATGAGAAGTTAACTGTGTTGCCATTTCCTCTCTTTACTAACTGACATAGAGGCTCTGTTATTATCTTTTTTCTGTGTTCCTCGAACAACTTCTGCTCTGTTATAGTCAGGAAAGTCATAAATACGGTAATAGAAAAAATGAGACAGCAGGTTTAGACATCCATTCCCAAAGCTTTAATATGGAAGTAAGTATTTCCATCCTGGAGAGAAATATCAGCTGTACTGCTGCCATCAACACCTTTGTTGATAGATGTTGGAGATCGGCCTGTTTTTAAGTGTGGTCCTGTTTCTCTGACTGTGACTGGCTAGATGTGTTCTCCTCATCCTCTGACATGGGAGCTCATCTGCCTGGCTGTGTGTTTCCTGGACCAGGCCGCTTTTAACAGTTGTCTTTTGTATCTCTGTGTCTCCTTGAACCCCAGTCGACCTCGGCAGATGGCCGCTCACACTGAGCCTGGCTCTGCTGGAGGTTTTTTCCTGCTAAAAAGGAGTTTTGCCTCTCCACTGTCACTACAAGCATGCTTAGTGTATACTGGTTTTCCTTAGATAGAAAACTTTGAAACAATTTGACTGTATGATCTGGTGAACTGTCAGCCTTGGGATGACGTGTTGTGAATTGGTGCTATATAAATAAACTAAACTGAATTGGATTGAAGTTATTTATGTATCATCAGTTAATAAAGAATTTAACGAAACCTTCACAAACGCTGCATTTGATTATATTTAAACATATTTAAGGCAGAAGTATGTCCTTTTGGACTTTTAAGGTTGTGAAGAACAAGTAAAACCTCAAATGTGTAAAAAAAAATGACTATAACAGATATTTTTCTTGTTTTAAATACCTATGTGGTGAACTTCTTATTTTAGGCAGTTGGTCTATACCTCTTTCAGTTCTTAATTCTAAATAGGTAGTTACAAAATAGAATTTTGAAACCTAGCTCTTAGGCAATAACTCAATAAGAGCGGCCTCAACATGTGACAACTATGGTGACCAGATGTCTTGATTTGTACAGGACAGTGCCGCATTTTTCACTTGTCTCGCTGTCCCATAAATCGAAACAATGTCCCAAATTATACTTGTATAAATTGTTTTTAAAAATCTATAAAAATAGACATTCCCAGTCCCAAAGAAAGCAGAACTGCAGTAATTGTCACAGAGCTGCACCAGTGCCCCATATCATGACTAACCTGTGTAATGAGCTCTTAAACAGAACTGATGAAGGATTTTAACACATGCTTGAAAAAGCAGCGACTGTCCCAAATTGTCCCTCATCAGCATAGTAGTTCCCCCAAATTAGTTCTTTGAGATCTGGTCACCAGACTGATGACACCAACAAATGAGTCACTTCTTGACCAAACTTACCCTTGGCAGCCCAGGCTCTCAAAGGGCTGTTGTCATCGATGATGTGGTAAAAGGTGAGTGGAAGGATGAGGAAGGGACTGTCGCTGGAAGTGTCTACTTGAAAAGGAACGTTTCTCTGATCCATACGAACTGTTTCACCTTCCTTTGTCAGTGACGTCTGCAGAAGTTTTCCTGTGACCTACATAAAATATACACTGTTAATTTTGGATCAAGTCATTTTAGGTTTAAAACTCTGCAAAGCAAAACAAAATTTGGAAACATTTGGAAGCTTATCAAATCAATGCTGGAATACATCTATACTAAAAGTAAATGCAGCTGAGAGTCTGATGTGTCAGCTCCACATGTGAACCCACCTGACAACCAAGAAGGAGACTCTTACGCATATTGGCGACTCTGATCATCAGGCAGGGTTGGCCTTCATGAGTCGATACAACAGCATGCTGGCTAAACTTCACCGTCTCACTTCGCTTCTTCGGCCTCGCAATCTAATCAGAGGAAGCTCAATTTTTATATTTGTCTGGTCATTTTTATTCATTTGAACTTGCATAATGTCTTGTACCGTACTTTCCGGACTATAAGCCACTGCTTTATTTTACACGCTTTAAATCGTGCTGCTTATAAGAAGGTGCCGCTTTTCTATGGAATTTTTGCAAACCGCTACAGGTCAAAGTCAACATTAGAAATGGAAGAATAAAGAGCGAATTTTCATTTAGCACAAGAACATGCTAGCAGCAGGCACGACGGAGAACAAATGTCGCAAATTCACATATTTTGATATTTATTTGCTGCATTAAAGCTGCCGAATGAATAAAGAGACTGGGCTCAACTCCTGCAGAGCTGAAAAAAGAGCCAACGAAGCCACTAGAGGCTCTTACTGCATGCCAATACCCGATCCGTCTCGGAAGCATGATTCTTTCTGTGCATGAGCAAAAAGATATACGTATATCCGGGTTTCCTTCAATAATGTAATTATGGTACTAAAATTACCTATATCTATCCTTAACTCACTAAAGAATGCTAATACACATCTTTAAAAAATGCGTTCTGACTTTTCTGATACACTTTTGATGCTTTTTACATTTACTCCGTTAAACATTTGTATCATCGGACATGTTCAGAGCAGTCGGGCAAAATGATTGAACCATGTTTATCCGCATTTTAGTTGCTTCTATCTTTAGATTACGCACCATATACGATAATTTTAAAATGAAAAAAAAAAAACATAAAAATCAAAGAGACTAGATTTATGTTTAAACATACTGTAAATCTAGTCTTTTTTAGTTTTATGTTTTCGTGTCATTTTAACCTTATGCTATGTAGTGCATAATCTAAAGAAAGAAACAACTAAAATGCAAATAACCATGGTTTAATCCCGGTGGGACGTGCCTAGAACACCTCACCAGGGAGACGTCCAGGAGGCATCCTAATCAGATGCGCGTTTCCAGTTTTTTCAAATAACTTAATTGCCGTTGCTTATAATGAGGAGCGCTCTATAGACCGGAAAATACGGTACTTTAAAGGATTAAAGAGAAGACCCTTGCAAAGGCATTTACACCCCTTGAACTTTTTAATATTGTGAATGTCTACAGAGTTTACATGAAAGAGCAGCACAAAGTGTTACGTAATTATGAAGTGATGAAAAATGTGGTAAAAAAAAAAATGAACATGAAAACAACAGGAAACAGCAACCATATAGAGGAAGCCTGTTGCTTTGATAAGGCCGAAGTTAACATATCTGGCCTACATGCAATTCACTATAAATATGAGCCACTAAAGGCTTTACTGACAAAAACACGTCCAAATTTTATAGTGAGATCAAAGTTTATCTACTAATCTGGGTATATCAAATTGCATGTTAGAAAATAAACTGCACTGTTGCCTTTATGAAAATGCAGAACATATGCACATCATCAAAATGTACAAAATACCTCAAGGAGAATATGCAAATATATTTACTTATTTCTTTTAATGCAATTCTTAAAATTTTAAATGATTGTGACTGATTTTTTTTTTTTGTATCTATATTTAGCACGTTTGTATGGTGGCCCTGAAGTGCAAACTGCAACTTTCCTTAATGTAGTTGCGCTTTGCTTTATGTAGTTTTGTTTTCCTTAATGTAGTTGCGCTTTGCTTTATGTAGTTTTGTTTTTCTTAATGTAGTTGCGCTTTGCTTTATGTAGTTTTGTTTTTCCTAATGTAGTTGCACTTTGCTTTATGTAGTTGCGATTTCCTTAATGTAGTTGCGCTTTTAGATTTGTAGTTGCAGTTTGCACTTCAGGGCCACCGTACCTATGTGGCAAAAAACCTGACCATGCCCAGTGTTAAAACATGGTGGTGGCAGCATCATGCCATAAGAATATTTTTCTTCAACAAGGACACAAAGCAGATCAGACTTGGTGAGAAGGTAGGTAGAGCAAAATCGAGGTGATAACTGGAAGAAAATCAAAAGCCTCTAAAAAAAAAAAAATTAAGACTGGAGTTTAAAAAATGCGCAAAAGTTCAAAAGGAAGTAAATACCTTTGGAATATATACAGCTGATTGCTGATCTAGACGGTTGGTTTTAAATGGTAAAACAACACACCGGAATACATATTCTTGTGGTTTAACACATTTCTCTCTTATGTTTATAACCTTGGCCAGAAAGGTGCCAGTGATGAAGATTTCCATGAGCATGGTGATGACCAGCTGGAGGATGAGGAGGATTATAGCAACTGGACATTCCTCTGTTATGCATCGGAAACCATAACCAATGGTGGTCTGCGACTCCAAAGAAAAGAGGAAGGCAGCTGTGAGGGTCTGCACCTGCATCACACAGGGTGTATGGTTGGATGGCGGATCAAACTCTGAAAGAATATATCAGAAAATAAAACACAAGTTTATCAAGACTGTGGTAAAGAAGAATAAATGGTAAAGACAAGATTTGTTGAAGGGTTCTTGTCATTTCTAATGGTGGAAACATGAGTCATAAGAGGAAGTGGGGGAGGGCTGGTGGTTCTTTTTTTCTTGTCAAGATGAAATATTTGACGTTACAAGGCTTCTTTGTAATTGTGAACGTCTTCTGAAAAATTAGCAGGGGAGTAGAGCTATGCAAATAGTTACTTATGAAGTATTTTACCGGCTAAGTTCAAGTAATTTTAGATTTAGCAAAGGAAAACCCAAACAGAACCTAAAAGCTCAAAAGTGCCCGTTCCAACAGTCAAAAATAACTGTCTCACTTGCATGTGTTTGAAAACATGTTTTCACACCTTACTGTAGTCTTCAACGCTCACCCCATAGGTGCTGTCATTTTTTTGTGCAGCGTGTTGCTTTAAATTTGCAAAGTTGCAAAAGAAAATAGTTGCAAAACTGTGAGATTTAAACAGGAAAAAAAGACTGTAATAAACCCTCATGATGTAGGTTTCAACTTCAGCAGCTTACGTGTTGCAGAGGTTTTATCAGTGGTGAGTTACTGCTTCACCGACGTATCATCACGGTTTCCTATCAGTAAAAAAATGTTTTCAACTTTGGTGGGAGTTTAAGATTTAACCATAATTGTTTTACAAGCATGTTTGGGGTCCAAGTTTTTTTGAGGGTATTGGTCTGAAAGAGTGGTTTCTATCTTTCCACTTGTTCATTTTCTGATCTTTATTTCTAGATATGTTGCAGTTCTGATCTCAGCTAAGCAATAAAACTCGTTACCTTCCTAAATCTGATTTTACCTCAGTTATCATCGTCGACCAAAACTCCTGATATTTTAGATGAATATATTTTCCCTGATGTTTAATTAAATCTTGTGCACATAAGATTACTCACAATTTCGATTAATTACAATAGCAAAAACATGCAGATTAAAAAGCAAACAAGACCAACCTTTGGGGCTGGCTTTGTTGGGAAGAAAAACAGTCTCATTGGAATCTGCCTTTGTACACCGAATTTTAAACACATTGATTACACATTACACATTGATTTCCTTACACTCAATTTATATCTGGTAAAAAACTGCCTGCAAAAAATTCAGCTGCATATGTGTTGACCTTTTGTTGAACTCAAGCCAAAGCAATCAACACTCAATGCAGTCGAGGAGCTTTTAGCTGATTAATTTAGCTAATTTGGTTACGTGAAACTACAGTTGGCCATAGCACTGTTCCAGGCTGAATGAAGCCGAATGAGGAGTCTTTCTTGTTAAATAGATATGATTGTAAAAAGTTTAATCGGACTGGGTGAAATAACTGAGCCGATCACAGAGAGCACCGCCCCACTCTCCCCAGACGCTCGAGATGAGACCCAAAAGACGCCCCCCCCCAAAAACCCCCTTTTTCTCACACAAAAAAAACAGATCACAGGCAAGAAGCTTCTCAACTCCATCAAGTATAGATCGCTTTGGCTTGAGTTCAACAAAAGGTCGACACATTTTCAAGAACAAATTTTCACCACATAAAAATTCAGTGTAAGGAATTCGATGTGTAAAAACTTCAGTGTTGAAATTCAGTGTGACACACCAATTGTGTGTTACACAAACACACAATTATGTTTGCTTCACTTTCATTCATTTTATGCCATTTTGTAAAGCCAAACTGTGACCTTTACCTTAAACCTAACATTAATGGGTTTATACCTACCTCTAACCTCAACCTAAACTCAATTCACACCTTAAGGGCTGGTTATACTCCCGCAGCAGTGTGTCGCAGTGAACTCGTTGCAGATATTTTTTAACTAGCCCAATATTGAAGCGTGGTCTGCGCTATGTTATTCTATGCCACACCGCAAGAGGGACAATCAAGAACTAGAGGTGGGTCTAGATACGGCCGTTGCGATGAGGAATTTGGGACAAGTTTGTGTGACAACAGAGGGGGTCTAGGAGGAAAAAGGGTAAAAGCCTCGCTCTTCTAGCTGGTCCAAAATCACAAGTTGTTTTCCACAATGGCGGTCATACAAACAAAGCAAGCCAGTAAGGTACCAAACAGGAAATATGCATAGTGTAGAGTGAATGTAGATTTGACCAATCAGAGGCCTCCTATCTGTGGCACTGTCTGAGGTCACCTACGATCTTGGAGAGGGGCACCAGGGTGTCTGCAGAAGGGACTGGGGCATATCTGCATTTACTGCGACACACGCTGACAACATGGTTCTGAGTATAAATCAGTCTTTAGTCCTAAACCTAACACTGAACCCTAAATCAGATTTTATACACATGGGGAGTAGGCATTGGTCCCCATGTGAGCAGTCGGCCCCTGCAATGTGCTATGATTTATGGCCCTCAAGGGCCACTGTCCTACAGGTTTTAGAGGTTTCCCTTCCTCAGCATAGCTGGTTTTCTGTTAAGAGCTAACTCTGGACAGCCCTGAACTCTACTGAAGCGGCACATTCTAGTTTGCTATGTGTGGTTTTCTTGTTGCTTTCTTTATTTGGCTCATTATGAAAATCGAAACCATTTCTACAGATAAAACTTGCTATGCTGATAGTGAAGATTTGGACTAGAGAAATGAACTGTATTTAGGCAGGAACTGAAAAGCTAAAAATGTTGGATTTATTTAAAAAGATAAAAGCAAGGGTTTTTTTTCAGAAGTTTTTTTTAAATGCTGACATCAAATTAAGGGGTAAACCCTGATATGCCTTATCAAAGTTTTGAACTTAGATGGAAAGAAATGAAAGTGTTGAAATTCATGGGTAGTCTGTGGGGCGTGTGAAACTGTGAGAAGGTACTTTTTTTCACACAACCTCTGCTCTCTCACCCAGCAGATCTCCGTGCAGCAAAGCCAAAAGGTACCACACTACCCCGAAAAGAAACCAAGTCCCCGCAAAGGTTGCTGTGAACAGAAAGAACTTGTAGCGCCATGGCATTTCGAGAAAAGTTGTCCAGGGGTCACGCATGTAGAGGGCGTTCCTTCCACTGATGTGCTCAATGCGCATATTGCTGCGCCCATCTTTAGATAGGATGCGCCTCCTCTTCTTCAGAACCCCAGCCCCGGCAGAAGATCCACCGCCCAACAACGGCTTCAGAACATCGGTTTGTGTCTGGGAGTGGCAAACTTTGTGAGGGGAAGAGCTGCGAGAGCAGGGTGGCGAGGAGGAGGTCATCTGATGAGAAGCATACAGAGAAAAGAAAGCTGATGATTCTTCATACTTCAGTTGATTAATACTTTAATTTTGTCTGCTTAACAGCTATGAATAACTATGACAACTTTATCACACATTTGCATGCATGCTTCTTCTATGACAAACAGGTTATTGTTAAACCGAGAAACCAACTTCCCACAATGACTGCATTTTTCAGTAAATCATTCGTGTGGTAACTTCCCTTCAGAAGAAATTTTCCCAAAAATGGAAGCAAATGCAGAATTGTTTAATGATAAAGATATTTAGGAATTCACAGGAAAATTTATTTGAACATAAAGTTTGTTTTTGTTTTTTCTTAGTCATGGAAATTCAAAGAGTTTTTATACTCAGACAGAAACTGGGTGATTTCTGCTGATGTTAGTTTTGGAAATGATCTAAACCTTTTCTGAGCTAATAGTTCTGTGTGGTAGATACCGATCTGTTTTCTTCAGAGTTTGATATTTATCAGCATCTACGATCATGTGATTTCATGACAGGAAGAAGATCTTCTTCCTTTAATATGCAACCATGCATGCTTTCAATCGAAACCAACACTTCTGTTCATGGTTCAGATATATTTAAGGCCAGTTTAAGGGAACTTGGGGGAAAATGCACCAAGTTTAAAATGTAAACAAACTGATGGTAATTGCTCAGGTTGAAAACTGATATACGTGTTCTGGTGAACGTGTTGGTGAATTTGAGCTGCTGTTGACAACCACAGGAAAGTACACAAAGCCAAACACCAAAGAAAAAGTTTTGTAGATAGAGATCTGTAGAAAGGAGGATGGAGGTGATATTTATTCAATTATAGTGTAATTTTTGTACATTTATTTAATTCTTCATTCATTTTTTATATCTATTTGGTTAAAACTGAATAACATCACAATTTAAAACTTTGGATATGGTGTGGTCCTTATTTTAATCAAAGGAGGTCTCTTCAGCGATCCCCATACACCAGCTGTCTCTCTTCCTCTTATACATTTCCTGATTGAAACCATGCACTAGCTAAAAAAAAAACAAAAAAACGGAACTAATAGACTAAACCTCTGAATTAATTAATTTATTTATCTGAGAATCCAGATAGAGTAATACTTTTTGTGTGAGACACAAAGAACAGGATTATTGAACAATTTGATTTTAATGAGGCATAAGCGAAAATGAAAAGTGCTTATGTGATGGATCCTTTTCTGAGCTCATTTTAAGATGAGACAAAGGCAGTTCTAACATATCAACCATAGTTAAATTGTAGCTCACCCTGATTTAATAACATAACCCCTTCCCCAGAACAATTTCAAAAAAAGTGAGCAGCGCTAAGAGGCCCAGAGGGTCAGGGCTCAGTGTGGGGATGAATGATGGGGATTGAGCAATGATGTGGTCAGAATGAGGGAAAGCAGCTCGCTTGACATGACATTGTAATAACGCTGGAGTTCCACTGGATGTAAGAGTGGTGTGTGAACGCAGTGATGCAGCTACACTGCTCTTTCTGCTAGGCCTCCTTCACTGGAAAAAATCGAAATCTAGATAAGTCATTTTTTTCTTAAAATAAGTTTATTTGTTCTTGGATTGAGGAGGTAAAAGAGACATTTTGCCAATGGAACAAGACAATTTACATTTAAAATAAGAAAACACAATAGCATTGTCTTATTTCGAGTGCATGTTATCTAATTATCTTATTTTAAGAGTAAAAATACTCATTGCATTGGCAAACTATCTCATTTACCTGCTCAAATTAAGGGTAAATACACTCAATTTAAGAAATTTGTACCTATTACTACATCGTTTTTACAGTGTTGGAGCTTTATCAATTCAATTCAATTCAGTTTATTTATATAGCGCCAAATTCACAACACATGTCATCTCAAGGCACTTTATAGTTTNGCTATGTTATTCTATGCCACACCGCAAGAGGGACAATCAAGAACTAGAGGTGGGTCTAGATACGGCCGTTGCGATGAGGAATTTGGGACAAGTTTGTGTGACAACAGAGGGGGTCTAGGAGGAAAAAGGGTAAAAGCCTCGCTCTTCTAGCTGGTCCAAAATCACAAGTTGTTTTCCACAATGGCGGTCATACAAACAAAGCAAGCCAGTAAGGTACCAAACAGGAAATATGCATAGTGTAGAGTGAATGTAGATTTGACCAATCAGAGGCCTCCTATCTGTGGCACTGTCTGAGGTCACCTACGATCTTGGAGAGGGGCACCAGGGTGTCTGCGGAAGGGACTGGGGCATATCTGCATTTACTGCGACACACGCTGACAACATGGTTCTGAGTATAAATCAGTCTTTAGTCCTAAACCTAACACTGAACCCTAAATCAGATTTTATACACATGGGGAGTAGGCATTGGTCCCCATGTGAGCAGTCGGCCCCTGCAATGTGCTATGATTTATGGCCCTCAAGGGCCACTGTCCTACAGGTTTTAGAGGTTTCCCTTCCTCAGCATAGCTGGTTTTCTGTTAAGAGCTAACTCTGGACAGCCCTGAACTCTACTGAAGCGGCACATTCTAGTTTGCTATGTGTGGTTTTCTTGTTGCTTTCTTTATTTGGCTCATTATGAAAATCGAAACCATTTCTACAGATAAAACTTGCTATGCTGATAGTGAAGATTTGGACTAGAGAAATGAACTGTATTTAGGCAGGAACTGAAAAGCTAAAAATGTTGGATTTATTTAAAAAGATAAAAGCAAGGGTTTTTTTTCAGAAGTTTTTTTTAAATGCTGACATCAAATTAAGGGGTAAACCCTGATATGCCTTATCAAAGTTTTGAACTTAGATGGAAAGAAATGAAAGTGTTGAAATTCATGGGTAGTCTGTGGGGCGTGTGAAACTGTGAGAAGGTACTTTTTTTCACACAACCTCTGCTCTCTCACCCAGCAGATCTCCGTGCAGCAAAGCCAAAAGGTACCACACTACCCCGAAAAGAAACCAAGTCCCCGCAAAGGTTGCTGTGAACAGAAAGAACTTGTAGCGCCAAGGCATTTCGAGAAACGTTGTCCAGGGGTCACGCATGTAGAGGGCGTTCCTTCCACTGATGTGCTCAATGCGCATATTGCTGCGCCCATCTTTAGATAGGATGCGCCTCCTCTTCTTCAGAACCCCAGCCCCGGCAGAAGATCCACCGCCCAACAACGGCTTCAGAACATCGGTTTGTGTCTGGGAGTGGCAAACTTTGTGAGGGGAAGAGCTGCGAGAGCAGGGTGGCGAGGAGGAGGTCATCTGATGAGAAGCATACAGAGAAAAGAAAGCTGATGATTCTTCATACTTCAGTTGATTAATACTTTAATTTTGTCTGCTTAACAGCTATGAATAACTATGACAACTTTATCACACATTTGCATGCATGCTTCTTCTATGACAAACAGGTTATTGTTAAACCGAGAAACCAACTTCCCACAATGACTGCATTTTTCAGTAAATCATTCGTGTGGTAACTTCCCTTCAGAAGAAATTTTCCCAAAAATGGAAGCAAATGCAGAATTGTTTAATGATAAAGATATTTAGGAATTCACAGGAAAATTTATTTGAACATAAAGTTTGTTTTTGTTTTTTCTTAGTCATGGAAATTCAAAGAGTTTTTATACTCAGACAGAAACTGGGTGATTTCTGCTGATGTTAGTTTTGGAAATGATCTAAACCTTTTCTGAGCTAATAGTTCTGTGTGGTAGATACCGATCTGTTTTCTTCAGAGTTTGATATTTATCAGCATCTACGATCATGTGATTTCATGACAGGAAGAAGATCTTCTTCCTTTAATATGCAACCATGCATGCTTTCAATCGAAACCAACACTTCTGTTCATGGTTCAGATATATTTAAGGCCAGTTTAAGGGAACTTGGGGGAAAATGCACCAAGTTTAAAATGTAAACAAACTGATGGTAATTGCTCAGGTTGAAAACTGATATACGTGTTCTGGTGAACGTGTTGGTGAATTTGAGCTGCTGTTGACAACCACAGGAAAGTACACAAAGCCAAACACCAAAGAAAAAGTTTTGTAGATAGAGATCTGTAGAAAGGAGGATGGAGGTGATATTTATTCAATTATAGTGTAATTTTTGTACATTTATTTAATTCTTCATTCATTTTTTATATCTATTTGGTTAAAACTGAATAACATCACAATTTAAAACTTTGGATATGGTGTGGTCCTTATTTTAATCAAAGGAGGTCTCTTCAGCGATCCCCATACACCAGCTGTCTCTCTTCCTCTTATACATTTCCTGATTGAAACCATGCACTAGCTAAAAAAAAAACAAAAAAACGGAACTAATAGACTAAACCTCTGAATTAATTAATTTATTTATCTGAGAATCCAGATAGAGTAATACTTTTTGTGTGAGACACAAAGAACAGGATTATTGAACAATTTGATTTTAATGAGGCATAAGCGAAAATGAAAAGTGCTTATGTGATGGATCCTTTTCTGAGCTCATTTTAAGATGAGACAAAGGCAGTTCTAACATATCAACCATAGTTAAAGTGTAGCTCACCCTGATTTAATAATATAACCCCTTCCCCAGACCAATTTCAAAAAAAGTGAGCAGCGCTAAGAGGCCCAGAGGGTCAGGGCTCAGTGTGGGGATGAATGATGGGGATTGAGCAATGATGTGGTCAGAATGAGGGAAAGCAGCTCGCTTGACATGACATTGTAATAACGCTGGAGTTCCACTGGATGTAAGAGTGGTGTGTGAACGCAGTGATGCAGCTACACTGCTCTTTCTGCTAGGCCTCCTTGGAGCTTTATCAGAGCAACTGAACGACTGCACTCTGATTCTGTCAGAATTGCGTCATTGCATTATTGAACAGGAGTGTACTTGGACATAAGAAGTTATTGAATTATATATATATTTCAATTAAAGCCTTAATTGGCATTAAAATTTATTAAATGTGATCTTCGTGGCATTTAAAATGCTTTATTAAAAAAAAATGCGGGGCGTGCAGGTGGAGCAGTGGTTACCGCGCACCACCCATGTACGGAGGCCTTAGTCCTCGGCACGGCCGACCCGGGTTCGAATCCGGCCTGTAGTCATTTGCCGCATGTCTCTCCCCCTCTCTCATACCCCCTTTCCTGTCGGCCTACTGTCAGAAGAACAAGCCTCTAGTGCAGTAAAAACAAAAAAAAAATTGCGATTATGATTACAGTTTAGTCCTGCATATCGCAATATATTTGCATGGAACTGCTTCCACTTCATCGTAAAGAAGCTCGAGGCAGAGGAAAACTTAGAAAATTGGGAAATGCAAATTTCAACAAATGTGGCTGGAAAGCAAGTTTCAGGACATGGCTGCAGCCTGTCGAGGGTAAGGATGACAAAGGATTTCACCGTGTTTTATATATATATATATATACTGTATATACATATATATAGTAGATTCATGGGTACTTGTTGATGCCATTAAAATTTTTTCTAAGAGCATTATAAAACACTAAATTGGAGTTAATCATTCCTGTATAAACCCTGTTGTAGGCTTTAAACAGAACAAAAAAACAGAAAAGTGGTAATTTTGCCATTACTGTGTATCTTACATGCATCCACTTTTCCTTGATTTCTTTAAAGCTAGCCAGGGTAAGTTCAAATATTTCATTTTTCTTTACTTTAATGCTTATATCTATAATGGCAGTGGATCAAAGAAAGAAAAAGTGATCCAAAGTCTACACATACTAGTATTTTACTTGTAAACTCAAACAGATATACTTTGACTTTAATCAAGTAATTCCCTGTTTGAAGGATCTGATCTGATTAAGATAGACGTGGAGTTGTCTGTCTGGTGGTGGGGCAGGTGGCAAAAGTAGATCAGCAACATATTTCAGTGAAGCAACCAGGGCAGGATAAATCTAGGATGCTTTAGAGACACCATAGCGCATTTACTCGTTTTGAGAACCCCTCATCAGTGGAGGTAAAGGAAAGCTTTGTGGAGCCCAGTGGACCGAAACCTTATCCGTTTGCCCCACTGGCTCTAGGAGCTGACTTAGCGAGGTCCAAAGCTATTAGCACCGAGGCAGTGGAGGCAGGGATGACTCACTGTGGGAACATGTCTGTGTGAGATGTTTTATAAATGCCTATGATGGCATCAGTATGTAACAAATATCAACCAACCGGAAGATTCAACTGCAATAGCCACATTTATTCCTAGGAGGGCAGCACAGACACAGTGTTAGTGTAGGTCAAAATGTGAAATGAAATTACTCAAAATTTAACAGATAACATTGAAACAGAACCCTAAGGCCCAGATTTTAAAATTTATCTGCCAAAAAATGTCATTAAGGCATAACCAACACTTGAAGTGGGTTCTTCTGAGTAGACGGAGCTATCTCCTCACGTGACAAATATGTTTCAAAACATGATTTAAGAGAAAAAGTTTGGTGTTTTTTTTCTTTATACTACCTTAAATAAATTACATAAGCGAGAATGTGAAGTAAAGGCAATATAAAAATAACTCTACATTATATATATTTTTGGATCTGTAAAACCAGTTTTAAATGTATCTTAGATGTTAAGATGCTGCTACATTAATTCTTTATCTTATCATTTATGCTGGCATGTTGATAAACACCTGTTCTTAATGTAAGGAACTAAGGTGTTCTTTTTTTTCTTTTTTTTTTTTTTTTTTACAGAAAATCATGTTGGTTCCAAATGTATTTACCACATTCAACCAATAAGAATCAGTGGGGTCCGAATAGAGAAAGTCATCAACCAGTAAAGGTCCGAAGACATTTTTTATTAAAAGCTTTTACTTTAAACACAATGTAACACTTAAATAAAATGAGGTGTTTATGCATTGATGTTATACAATGACTTTTTAAATAAAAGAATGTTAAAAAAAATTGAAAATTTTTCCATTTTAAAATCTAAAGTGTTTTTTTAAAGTAGAGAACAACAATCTTTCAGTTTCCTGATTCACATGTTTTATAAAACACCTGAACTGACAGCTTTTTTTGTTGTTTTTTTCCTGCTTAATGAGAGCAGTGGGCTTTATGCTGCCATGTGAGGCTTTAAACCTGGGTTTGAATGAAGACTAAGCCATTCTCAAGCACATATCAAGGTGCTCATTTTTAGCCTGGATCCATATATTTATTTTTGATTCTGTTCATGGTGGAGAATCCTGCTTCACAGCAGCAGGTTGAGCCAAACATACTCTAAATGTGCAGTGTCATCTCTGAGCACCATTTCACTTTTCTGTCACCAGTTCACCACAGTTCTTCCAGCAGTCCACACTTTCTCTGCTTTCTTTTTCTCATCATCTTCTCCTTCTTTCCCATCGCCCGGCTTGCCACAGGTTTGCCTGCTGTGTCTAAAAGTAGTAGCAGCAGCAACCCAGACTGACAGCAGCTCATTGACTAATTTGTATCACGTGTAGCCTGGTGCCGGACGCTCTGTAGGACTTTACCATATTAACAGGAGAAGCGGTGCAAGTGAAATTAGACACTGTCTTCGGAAACATACAGTAATTTATGAATGTTTTAAATCAGGTTGGGTCCAGATTAGCCAGCAGATGGGCCCGGATCCAGACCGCGGTCCGCCAATCCGTGACCGATACACTAGGTCATGTATTTGGACCAAGGGCGTAGAATTGACTGTGTCACTGCAATTTTGTTGCTTTTTTACAATTTTTTTTTAACAAGTATCAAACTCAAGTAGGGTTGGCCATTAGTTTTGCTGTTGCTTTCAAGCATCGGCATCCTGAGGTGAGCAATTTGCCTTAAGCTGGGCTTGATTTTTCGCCCTTTTCTGGCCGATTCTCCAGTCGTGCGAGGATTTTTCGATCAGGACGACTTTCAGCCTGATTGTGCGCCCTGTAGTGTACAGGGGGTAATGGGGGGCAATGGAGTTCTTTCTGTAACATTGTCATTGACAGACCGTAGTAGCCACGTTTGCTCAACCATGTCTTTGTCCAAATACATTGATGGAGTTTCCTTTTAGGGCTTTCAGCAAAAAAATGCACAAATTGCCAAGGCAGCGTGTTTCACTCTAGTGAGCTTCACATTTAACAGGAGGCATCAACACTTATGTCTTTCTCTTCCTTCTCCTCTCGTTTGGCTTCCAGGAAAGACGAGTCTGAGTAGCGGAGCTGAGTCCGACATGGTTTTAAGACATACAGTGCGTGCAAATAGATCTCATCAGATCGTCTGGCTGCACATTGTGAGAACATACATCGTGAGCTGTAAACATTTAAACCCTGCGTTTTCATCGTACAGTGTGAGCTGTTGCTGCGTGCAACGATTTAAAAAACTGAACAGTGTATGCCCGGTTTCAAGTGGCCATAATGTCTGTATTAAGCTTCTTGACCATTGATTTGTTGCATTATTCAAATGACTTTTAAGCTGATATGATATGCTACAGGTGGCTAAATTCTCCAGCTATGGCCCACATGTGGTGTTTACATGAAAGCTGCTGTACTCATGCCGCCACATTTTATGACATGTAGAAAAGCAGCAGAGTGAATTAGCTGGTAAATAAATACGTATGGTACAATTCAGCATTTACTGTTTGAAAAAGCTTAAAATATTCATAAAGTGTGATATGCATTCAGTTCTGTTCACTATTGCAAAGTCGTGACGCACTCTTGTCTACCACAGACTGGTACACTATGCTTCACACATTTTCACATCCTCAGCTGCTTTCAATAACCCCTGGAAGCTAAAGAAGAGGATAACCCACTGGGGAGTAAGATAATGAGTAAGGGAAGAAAGGTGAAAGGAGCAGAATAAGGTGCATTAACGCAACAAAGTGCCACCACAGAGACTCATCTGTTATTCAGAGGAGAGAAGAGACACCTGAACCCTTCAATTAAGGGTCTAATCTATGAGCAAACCTAGACCTTTAACTGGATAAGGCTTGTTTAAACAAAAAAATTATAATAATGTTAATTCTAAGTGGAGACATTTAGTTTAGTTCCCTTATTAGAAATGAAAGACAGCAGTAAAAGTAAAATTTAAACATTTTAACTATTCTTTGCACCTCTACAGTATATCTCTATTT
>NW_015151635.1:38164-43800 GCF_000732505.1 Cyprinodon variegatus
AGATTTGTCAATTCAGAAACTGAGTTATTAAAAGTGGTGGAAAAAAGTTGTTTGCTCTGTAACATTATGGAGGAAAATGCATTTTTAGGTCGGCTTTTACTAAACTGTGTACAGATTGATTAAAGAATACCATCTGTTATCATTTAAGGCTGGCTCCCCATGTTGCTTTTAAGCCAATAAAAAGTTTACATAGAATACAATGCCAAGTTGTGGTAAAAACTGCCTGTGATTAGACTTAGACAACTTTTCTTTAAATTTTTTTGTCTAACTTTATGAAAGTTCGTTTAGTACAGCTTTTCAGGAAGCAAATGAACATTTGCATTCCATAAAGTGCAGCAGTGATCAACTGTAAACACTTCGGGAGAAAGAAACATTATCCTCCACAGGTGTGCTTGCTTGTGCTTTCCTTCCTACAGTAAATGTAAAGTAACTATCTAGGCACAGATCATACAGTGGAAGTATGTTCATGTATTTTATGAAATTGTGCGTTTACATTCTAAAGCATGACTTATATAACCTGTCATAATTAATAACATCACACTGTTGTGATTATGCAATAGCGAATTCCATAATTACAATGATGCCATTGAAACTGTCTCACTCTGTCAACTCTGAGTCACCCTCACCCAATTTTAGCCTCTCACCCAAACTCCCCACTGTACTCACATGTTTTTAGGAAAAAACAAAATCCACCTCGCCTGTGTATCAGATATCTGATGGAGTTAATGGGAGCAAAAGGGACCAACCTCTCTAGATGGCTTTATACAGTTCCCATGGCAACCTTACTGTACACTGCATCCACAGATGAAAACAGAAAAAAACAGAATCCAAACTTTTTTTCTTTTGGCTAGATAATGGAGTTTTGGATGTTTTCCTAATCTCCCTCCCCTCTTCTTGTCTTTCTTTTTCCTCCTCTCCTCTTTCCTTCCCCTTCTTTCCCCTCTCCCTCTCTCCTCTGTGTACACAGGAATGCTTTGTTGGAAGCTGAGATAAAAGAAACAAAAGATGCCATTCACAGAAACGACTTTGTGTCCATCCATGTGTGTGTGGACGTGTGTGGAGGGAAAGCAATTACACGCATTAGACAGTTTTTTTCTTTTGCATATGTTAAAGTGTTAAGTCCTTATCTTTTATTTTGTTTGGGTTTTGCTTGCTTGGATGTTTTTTTGCAGAAACAGTTTTAGTCGGATTATTGAGGTTTCAGGGGTTTTACCTGAGAAGGAAAATCACTGGTTTCTGATGGTGTAGGTGGTTGCTGAAGCTGGGTGTATGTGTGAAAGGGAGCGAGAGAACATAAGAGAGGAGGAGAAAGAGGAAAAAGATCTGTGACAAAAGCCCTCATTAATATTCTGAGCTGAGGAGTAATCCCCCTCCATCTCTCTGTTTCCTTTTCCCTTCTTGCTTTTTGCATGCGCCCCAAAACACTCACACACCTCTACACCTACCATCAGCTTGTTTTCCTCTCACCTTTACTTTTCCTGCTAAACATAACTTCTGCATAAGAACTGCATCATAAAATATGAAGTTAAAAGTTGTGTATATTGAATTTTTAACCCCGTTCTACCCCTTTTAGTTCTACAGTACCTCCTCCAAGTTTCTGTGAATCACGTGCTTAAACAAAACAACATGAGGAGCAAAGGAAATAGGCATTTAACTCATGGATAAATATATTTCTAATGTTGATATAGATGTAAAATTCAAACCAGGTCTTCAAGTAATGACCAAACTAGCTCACGGAAAGGATTTGAATTAAATTAGACAATATATTAACTTATAATAAAGTGGAATGAAAGGTAAAGTAAGTATAAAATACATGAATAATTTAATCTACAAAATGGCATACAGGGAAAAGAAAATTTCTGAAATCATTATATAGAGAGAAAACTTTTTGTATACAAATAAATATCACCTAGTTTAATAAGTAATTAAATGGTGACTTATAGAAAGTTTCTTTTTTTTTTTCCCAGCATGCTCAAAAGGAAATTACTCATTAAAAAACCTTTGCTTTCATTTCTGCAAAAAATATTCTGGTCATATTAGATACAGATCCTTCAAATACCTTGAGAATATAGGTATAACTATACCTATACCACCACTTGGTCTACTTCAAATGATCTCTAACAGAAGAATCAGACAAATAATCATACAAGTTGTAAAAGAGAGAGAAAATGCTTAAGAAGAGCTTCATTAAAATCTAAAATTAGACAGTGCATGGTCTCAATCATCACTTCCTGTGCAAGGCTCCAATGCTGAAGAGAAATCATCAGAACATCAGAAAAGCTTTTGAAATACTGATCAGAATTGAACTAAATGGACTAAGAGCTGCTGATCGCCCCAGAAATATTCTCTCAACAGATGTTTGAAGGTAGAACATCACAGATTGGTACTGCTGGACTCCTTGACAGTAAAGAATGAATGAATATAGAAATCAGCTGGGATAGCCTTGTTAGCAGTCAGAAGATGAAACAAACATTTTTAATTAAGAAATCCAATAAACAACCAAAATAGCTCTTGGTTGGTGTCTAAGAAAAAGAAAGTCATAATTCTTGAGTGTACAGCAGATGCCACCTGAAACGTTCCAAATGCAAGAATATTTTTTTGGACAAATAGGTAAAAATCACACTTTAGCATTAGTTGTAAGTTGTCATTACCATAAAACACCTTTCTATCAAGTATTTCATCAATTTCAGAACAAATTCTCTCTAAGGTGTATTGCGCTTTATTTCCTTTATGGTATTTTTAATTCCTGAGTATGAGTGGATTACTTTGCTTGTTTTTAAAATCAGATGTGAATCTGATGTTGCTGTCCCATTTGAAATTTGAGCTCAACATGTTTTCAACCCTTTTTCTCTGCTGGACCATTCTCCTGATGTACAGGAGGGACAGGAATGTGCTGAGAAATAAAGCTGCACAAGTGGTTACATTTTCATAATTTCAATGCACCTTTAAAATAGGAAAAGGGATAGTTGTTATCTTCAAACTATTGTCTGTTTATTTATTTATTTATTTTTGGGGGGGTAGTTTTATTTTTATTTTTATTTTTTGTGTGAGCATATTTTAATCTCTTTTGGTTGAACAGAGGAAGATTTCAACTTGGCTCAGTTCACTTTTTAGTGTAGAAATTAAGCACGAGCTTCGAATAAGTCAGCCATTGTACAGAAAACAGTATCTATTTTCTGTTTTATTATCCAATTTAATCTTTATAATGCCATTTGTTTGTCCTGTCTTTGCATTAAGATTCTGCTAAATAATAAATAATGGCTAAAATGTTTTGGTTTTAGCAAGTTTAAGAATTCAATTTCTGAAATTCAGATGCATAGTGTCTTTAAAGAAACACAAAATCATTAATCAATAATATATACAAAAGTTAAAAAGAAAGATATTTTTAACAACACTGATAGGAAAAATATCTAACCTGGAGTTATATTTAAAAAAATAATGATTACTGAGAAAATTTAAATAATTGAAAAATAAGAATTGCATTAGTTGAATGTTTTTCTTACTTGATTTATGTCTTCAGCTTTTTTTTTTATTTTCAATTTTTTTGTGCTGATAAAGTAATTTTCTTACCTTCTTAGAGCAGACAATGAACTAATTGTCAGGTGCAGTGAGGATTGTGGTACCCAGAGCCTCAGCCTTCTGCTCTACATGTCTCCTCTGTTGTCATACGCATGCTCACAGGGCACAGTTTGGACTGTAAGTCTGCAGCCAACGTCCCACGATACTGTACACCTCTTGAGCAGAGCTATGAGGCCTCTCATTGGCTCGTTGGGGTCCCGTTTCGTACCCAAAGTCCGCCGTGCCGCTGCCCGCAATTTCTTCCCAAAGTGGCAGGACTTGGCTTTTATAAAAGGCCTCTCTCTCTCGGTTCCCCTTTTCCCTCAAAGTCCCTCTCCCTCACTCCTGAATTCCTGTTGTGTCAGATTATGCCCTGTGTAATTGCTTCAATAACTGATCATAGCTCCCCGCTGAGCCAATTCACTTCCAAGATATCAGATGTACAGTACTTCCCATTCACACTGTACTTCATTGTTGGGGAGGAATTTGGCTTTAAACAATTCATTTTACTTTGGTGGAGGTAATTTTCACTTTTATAGCGGTATATAGAGTTATATGTAACTTGAAAATGTGTTAACATTTATTGAAAAAAGTTCCTACACACATGCAGAAGAAGCACATGTTTTGGATGTGCACACATGCCAACACATGGTCCCCCAACAAAATAACCCCTGCAGAAAGCACACACACTTCCGCTCATGCACAAAGATGGACCCACAAAACCCCTTTTAAACAACCCACAGAGCCCCTATTCACCCTTTCTGTGGCCGGCGTTTGCTGTGTCCAAGAGCATCTGTACGGAGCGTCCTGTGAGGCTCCAACACATAAAGGAGCGACGGCCGTGAGGTGAATACAGCTCCTCACTCTGCATCAGGAGAGGGTGACCAGGCATTATTTTAATGAAAAGGGGGAGCAGATGAGGACCACTAGTCAAATGTGTGAAGGGTTTCTGTGACACCTCATGCTTCAGAGTGCCTGCAAGGCTTTACAGTATGTATCACTGAACTCCTCTGTACCTACAGAACACTACGGATTTAACCAAACGCACAGGAAGTGGGAAGCGTTTCAGTACAGTACGGTAAAGCCTTCATAGCAGATGTCTCATTTCACTGTTCCACTGCACTTTGTACTACTGGGATTTAGGCTATATACCAACACAAAGACGCTAAAAATTGTATTGGAAGGATACATGAAAGATACATGAATTTCTGAATTTATCTAAGAATTTAAAATGTGGTCTTTAAAATGTTTTTTAAAACCAATTAAATGCTACATTTGGCAATTAGACATTCTTAACCAGCTTTGTATATTTAAGCCTTTGAATGGGCTGCTTTACTACATAAAATAGTTTTCATTCAAGGTAGACCATCTTATTTTAGGGTTTCTGACTCATTCTGGCAATTCTTCTGAGGCAGGTTTCCCTCCAGAATTACCCTGTGTTCAGCCTCATCCATCAGCAGCATGGTTTACTGCTGGCATGGTGTTCTCACAGTAATGGGAAGTCCTGGTTTGGATCCACAAATTGTGTTTTACAAGAAGGCCATATTTCAAATAATTTCATAGCAAACACTGATACTTTAACACCACCCTTTTTGTGTTTTTTTAACAAACTAAGATAAAAAAAAAAACATTCACTATCTGTTCCAATTTAATTCAGTTTATTTATAGTCAATTCCCAACACATGTCATCTTAAGGCACTTTACAGTTTAACCAGATCATCCAGTCAAATTGATTCAAAGTTTCCTATCTAAGGAAAACCAGTTGATTGCATCGACTCATTGACTCAAAGGCAATCCCTCATACTAAGCATGTTTGTAGCGACAGTAGAGAGGAAAAACTCCCTTTAAACAGGAATAAACCTCCAACAGAGCCAGGCTCAGTGTGAGCGGCCATCTGCTGAGGCCGACTGGGGTTCAAAGAGACAGAAGCAGAGATATAAAGGGAAACTGTAAAAGGCGGCCCCGTCCAGGAAACACACAGCCAGGCAGACGAGCTCTGAGCCAGCTCCCATGTCAGAGGATGAAGAGAGCACTTCCACCCAGTCACGGTCAGAGAAACAGGACTACACTGGAAAACA
>NW_015151635.1:44489-53079 GCF_000732505.1 Cyprinodon variegatus
CGTCTTCAGACCTTGGAAACCAAGTCCAGTGGATAGTTTTTTAAACTTTTAATGACTTTGACCTGGATGACTGAGAACCTTCATCAACATCAGGAACAATCAGATCTCTGATATCAGATGGAGCTTGGCCATTTAAGGCTTTATATGTGAGAAGGAGGATTTTAAATTCTATTCTGGATTTAACAGGAAGCCAATGAAGAGAAGCCAGGATAGGCGAGATATGATCTCTCTTTTTAATTTTCATCGGAACTTTGGCTGCCGCATTTTGGATCAGCTGAAGGCTTTTAACTACAGTTTGTGGACTTCCTGATAGTAAAGAATTACAATAGTCCAGCCTTGAAGTAACAAATGCATGGACTAGTTTCTCAGCATCACCCCTGGACAGGATATTTCTAATTTTTGCAATATTCTGCAATATTCTGAAAAATCTTTGATATGGAATTTAAATGACAGGTCCTAATCGAAAAAAAAATAACACCAAGATTTTTTACTTTATTATCTGAAATCAGTTTAATCCCATCCAAATTAAGTAACTGACTAATCAGCTTCTTTTTAAAATACTCTGGTCCGAAAAGTATAACTTCTGTTTTGTCTGCATTCAGAATCTGAAAGTTAAGAGTCATCCAGGTTTTTATGTTTTCAAGACATGCCTGTAATCTATGTGATGGGTTAGCTTCATCTGGATTTATAGACAGATATAGCTGGGTATCATCAGCATAACAGTGGAAATTAATCCCATGCTTTCCAATAACTCTACCGATTGGGAGCATGTATAAAGTAAAGAGAATTGGTCCTAGCACGGATCCCTGTGGTTCTCCACAGGTAACCCTTGAGGATGAGGAAGAATTGTCATTAACATTAACAAACTGATATTGATCACATAGATAAGATTTAAACCAGTCTAATGCTGTTCCTTTAATTCCTACAAAATATTCAAGTCTTTCTAAAATAATATCATGGTCAACTGCATCAAATGCAGCACTGAGATCTAACAAGACAAGTACAGATACAAGTCCATTATCTGAGGCCATGAGAATATCATTAGTGACTTTCACCAGAGCTGTTTCAGCGCTATGATGAGCTCTAAAGTCAGACTGAAAATCTTCAAAAAGTTCATTATGGTGCAAGTGGTTGAACACTTGTTTGGTAACTACTTTCTCAAGAATTTTATATAAGAAAAGAAGATTGGATATAGGTCTACAATTGACATTGATATAACCAAACTAGTTAAATTACAAGGACTATGAATAGGTAATGGTATATATAATTATACATAATGTAATTACATGTAATTATATAGTAAATACCATATGCTGTATGTCTTTAACAGTTGGGTGAGGAGAGGGGCGCAGCTGTCCAGCGATCACCACCTGGTGGTCATATGGATATGCTCGAAAATAAGGAGGTCAGACAGACTTAGCAGGCTTAAGTGAGTAGTGAGGGTCTGCTGGGAAAGTCTGGTTGAGCCCTCGGTCTGGGACTTGTACAGCTACCACCTCTAGGAGAGCTCCTCCCAGATTCCTGGGGAAGGTTGCTGACATCGAGTCTCAGTGGGCCATGTTCTCTGTCAATTCGGCCGCCTGTAGCTGTAAGGTGTGTGGTGCCTGTCATAGGGGCAATCCTCGAATCCGATGGTAGACACCGGCAGTAAGGGAGTAAGGGATTCCGTCAGGCTGAGGAAGGAGTATTGTCAAGCCTAGCTGAATTGTGGGACTCCTGAAGCAGCAAGTAAATGTAAATGTTAATCCCTTTTATTGTCCCACAATGGGGAAAATCAGTCTCAACATGTGACCCATCTCCTTGGGGAGCATTCGGCTTCCATAGTGTGTCGCCCAGGGAGCAGTTTGGTTTTAAGCAACCCAGAGGGGAGGCTGTGAGGATCAAACCAGGTACTTGCAACCTTCTCAGAGCACAAGCACACTGCTCTAACCACTAGGCCAACACCCTCCACTATCATGAAGCCAAGCGTGCTTCTGCCCAGCGGTTGCTGAGGCCTGGGAGGAGTTTGGAGAGGCCATGGAGAGAGACTGTCCACTTTCTTCAAAGTGATTTTGGCAACCCCTCTGGCGCCTCCAAAGGGGGAGGTAGTGCTTTGCTAACATTATTTGGAGTGGGATTGGAGAGCTGCTGACCTTGAAAAAGGCATTGTTGGATGGTGGAAGAAATACTTTGAGGATCTCCTCAATCCAACTGACACGACTTCCGTGGCGTAAGAAAAGAGAGGTGTTCAGGGTTGGATTTGTTCATCACCCAAGCTGAAGTCATCAAAATGTTCAAAACACTCCTCGACGGCAAGGGTTTGGAAGTGGATGAGATCCACCCCGAGTACCATAGAGTGCTCATTGTTGTCGGGCTGTTATGACTGACATGCCTTTTTAACATCACGTTAAGGTCTGGGACATTGCCCCTTAAATGGCAGGCCAGGGTGGAAGTTCCCCTGCATAAGAAGGGGTACCTGTGGGTGTGTTACAATTACAGAGGGTTTGCACTTCTCAGCCTCCCCGGGAGGGCCTATGAGGGTCCTGGAGAAGAGAGTCCAGCTGATTGTCGAACCTCGGTTTCATTGCTAAGGTCATGAAATCTGGGTCATCACGAAAGAACGAGACTCTGGATACAAGCCGCCAAAATGAGTCTCTTTAAGAATCCCCCTTAGAGATGTGGAGCTCAGTCATTCAGGAGAAGCTTGGAGGTGAGCAGCTTCTCCTCCATATCAAAAGGAGACAGCTGAGGTGGCTCGGACATCATGCCCTCTAGACGCCTCCCTTGGGAGGGGTTCCAGGTGGAATCCTAGTGGGAGGAGGCCCAGAGGACCCCCAGGACACGCTGGGGGGACTATGTCTATCAGCTGGCCTGGGAACGCCTCGAGCTTAGAGGTTGAAGACATTTCTGAGGAAGTCTTGGAGTCTCTGCTTAGACTGCTGCCCACACGATCTCTTCCTGGATAAAGTGGAAGAGGCTGCACAGTGGCAGGGTTAATAGTGCTGTGGTCTTGCAGCAAAAAGGTTCAAATCCCATCCCCAGGGTCTCTCTGTATGGAGTTTGCATGTTCTCCCTGTGCATGAGTGGGTACTCCCTGGGTTCCTCCCACAGTCTAAAAACATGACTATTACTTTAATTGGCGTCTCTAAATTGTCCTTGGGTGCATGGTTATCTGACTCTGTGTTGCCCTGCAATGTACTCCGCCTTTCACACATAGACTACTGAAGATTGGCAAATTGTTATAACTTCCACAATACAAGCTGTAAAAAGTGCAGCGTCTTATTGTAATGCTGTATAGCAAAATGCTTTTATTCCCCAGGAAAGTATTGTGATATCAGAGATATGAAATTATGGTAAATTGCTCGCAGTATATGGCTGTGATTTTTACTATGAAAGTAACACAAACCGTATCCAATTATTTATTTCAAATTTCACGGCAAAAAAAAGCTTTCAGTGCACAGTTTGAATCTATTTACCTATCAGACAACTTCCAAATTCAAGTAGTGCTTGACATTAGATTTAGGAGTAACCTGTAAAATGTTTCTATTAAGAATCTAAGTCACGTTAAGGAACATGCTGAAGTGAAGAAAAATGCATTGGATATAAATACTTCTCTAAGGCGGTGTTGTTTGGGACTATCTTAGATTTAAAAAAAAATGCATCAAAAGAAAAACCACGTGTCATTTCCTCTGTCGGTTTAACATGACCTATCTAAAACTTTGAAACAGGAAGTAACACAGAATGGTTGTTAGAAGCTGCCTGAACTTAAAACCTCTCCTCTCATTTTGCTGTGAACTTGAGTTTGGTTTATGAATCACTTTTGTCGGTAAAATTTGAAACATATACAGTGGGATTTTTTTTGTCAGAAATATCATGTACATGTTCCCCTGATGCTTTAGCCATTTAATCAGTTCTGGTGTTGCATCATCTCTGTCCTGCTTCAGCATCTAGAAATGGCAAACATGAAGTTTTGTTTCTTTTACACAAAAATAAGTCAAAGAAAATGAAATACAAATTTAAAAAACAAAGAAGCGCCATCTGGACTCTAGAAACGGAACTACAGGCGTTTGAGAAATGAGCATAAAAAAACTTCTCTGTTAAAACTTTGTTCTAATAACCACAACAGTTATCAGCATGAGTCATTATCAGTGGGTGGAGAGAACGGTTTACCAAAGTTAGTGATGCATTTATATACCGATGTTGGCTGTGGTTGATTTCAGCAAAATTTGTTATGACTCATAATCCACACTACTGCATCTTCCATTTTGTGTCATTTCAGCTCTTGTAGGATTACATTCTTCAATATACAACCCTGTTGGGGAAAGCTTTCTGCAAAGTGCTAAAAGTAGAATAGAAGAATTATAATTTCAGCTTTATTATCACAGAATGTACCAACGTGGCTATAAATTTTAAATGAAGCAGACTAAACCCTCTCAGAAAGCGAAAAACTTGAGCTTTGTGAAAATGATGTTTGGATGGTGAAGTCACTGAGGTGGTGGCTTGTGCTTGGTCTGGGGGAAGAAGTGCTGGTCAGTTGTTCAGGTTGTTGGTGCAGATCCAGATTCTCTCTCTGTGTTGGTTTGTTGGAGGGTGGACAGGCAGGGTGAGAGCAGACAGGAGGGCTGACAGAAGGATCCAGGGTTCTTCTCTGGTAAGAGAAGATTTCCAGGAGTTTTTCTGATTCTAATCCAAGGCATGGGTTTCCAGGTCTTTCACTGGATGGCTTTCTAGGAGGAAATGACAAGGACGAGGTTATGTTAAGGTTGCACGGATGATAGGGTTAAACAAGGAGTTGGTCTGTACCACGCTGAAGCGTAAACGAACTGACGTCCTCCCCCTGGTTCCTTATGAAGGCTGATATTTAGATCTGATGGAACAAACTTGCCAATTCCAGTCCTGAAGAGGAGGGAGAGAAAGAAAACCAGACCTGCAGCTAGAGCACAGAGTATGACACATTCACATACACTTGACTGAGACAATAATTGAAAAGTTGTATTTGTTATAGACTGTTATGTCTGGAATTCAAATTGTGGACATTAACATACAGGCCGATAAATTATACAGTTAGTGTTTCTGTTAATTGTGATGATTGTAGTTCACAGAACATCCTATATTCAATATGAGAATTATTTATTGTGGTAAAGGCTGCTGCGATTTTTTAAGATCATTTCTGAATAAAGTGTCTCTTTTTATAAATCCAGGCATATTAATGGGAAATTTAAAGGAAGGAAGAAAATTGCTTCACAAACAAGGATTTCTGCAGCCTTGTAAAGACTGTGAAATGTTTGGGGTAGATTTTCATCACTGTTCTTAACTGACCTGACCAGAATTTAATAATGAGTCAACAGGGAACTGTCAAAATGTAAGGTAAAAGACAACTGTAAGACCTTGGAAGAATCATAGGCAGATCATGATCTCGGAAGGCATTGATCAATAGACTAACTACTTTACAAGTTTTATATTGAATTACCGTATATAGAATGTTTTCTAAGGAAAACAGAAGGTACCTTTTAGTTTTCATCCCACCCCCTCTGAGTCCTGACTATCATTTGGTGAATGTACAACAGGAGGTATTTGGAAACCTACTGATTGAAAAGAAAAAAAGAACTAGTTATCCATGGATGTTGACTGTAGATCATGTAGATAATCTTAAATTGAGCCCTTCAAGTGAGAAGTAAACGTAATCAGTGTTGATATAAGATACTTCTGCACAAACTGTATCTCCACCTGCATCTCTGTCACCATGAGCAGATGCTCATCTTCTTCATTGCTCAGACTGGGCAACAAAACAGGGACCAAACTGCAACGAGCAATAAGGTAAACTTCCCTCCATCCAGGGCTTGTGCAGGACTTGGATTAAGAAGCTGCAGCATGCATGTCTGCATAACCCACACATGCTGGACAGAAAAGATGTCAAATTTACTCTGAGGGGAGTACAACAAAGCCGCATTTGCAAAAAAACTTTGGCCACGGATACATTCTCCCCCTTAGGATGTCACTCCACACAGTTGACCAGTAAAACAGATTCTGACTGGATCTGAATCAATTGTTTTTATGTCTTCTTTTTTTTCTTCATTTTCTGGATTGTCTTTTCTTACATCTGATCACAATTTCAAATACTTCTGTGATCCATACATTTTACATCTGTCCTGGAAAAGAATTAACTGCTTTGCATGATAGGAAAGAAAAACAGACTATGTGTGAGTGGGTGTTAATGGGCTGTAATATGCAACATTTTGGGGACTTAAAATTTATTGTGGGGATCAGGGACTGGTCCCCATTAGGAAAGGCTCTCTTCCTGGGGTGGGGGATAGGTTAAGGTGTGAATTGAGTTCAGGTTAGGTTTAAGGTAAGGTATGAGTTGGTAACGGTTAGGGCAAGGCTCTGGGTTAGGCCATAGAAGTGAATGGATGTTAATAGAAAGTCCCCACAAGGATAGGGTTACACCCTGTGTGTGTGAGGGTATTGGGGGGTATGTGTGTTTGCTGGGGTCACCCAGTGCTTTTGGCTCTAAATGGTGGTGCTGGAGCTACCTCCGTTCTATTAAAACTCTTTTCTTTGCCTTTCTTTCACCCAGCACCTTGTGTCCTGCCTCCTGCATATTAATTTGCTTTTTTTGCTTGCCACTTTCCTTCCTGTGCTCATTTTAACACCCATCTTAAGTAAAAGCAATGACATCAGGGGGTTGGAAGAGTTGTGCCAACTTGCTGACTCTTGGTGTTTGTATTTACACATGATTTGAATGTACACATATGTTTAGAGTTTCTTTATGTTAAGGGAGAAAAGAAATCCCTCTGTGTTGCCCACTTTTGTTGTGTTCAGGTTTGACCACTAGATGGTAGCAGAGATGCCTTTTTATTTCAAAGCTGCACCACTTTCTCTTTAAAAATGTATCCTAGTGAAAATAGACTAAATAAATGTTTGCTTAAAATTTCAAAAGGACGCAAACTGAAAATATTGAATTGAATGTAAAAGTATTACTGTATTATATACACTGGATTTAAAAAATATAAAATAACTTAAATTGGAAGTGAATTTAATGCAAATCAGTTTAATTTAACTTAAGAATAATTACATTTAAGTGAATGAAGTTAATTAGATATAATTTCAATAAACCTCATTTTCACTATACTTCAACTGAGAGCATCATAAACATTTACTAATAACATTGGGTATCCCCCTTCTTGAGAAGTTTGGAAAAATTACAGATAATAACAAATCACAGAAGAGAAAGTAACAGGCTAAAGAATGCCCATTGAGAAATCTTCTTTTTAATTTATTTCTTTTACAAGCCACTCGTTAAACATGCATAAAACAGGTTGTCTGGTTTGAAACAAAACTGACCTCGTCTGGAGTCCATTTGCAGCTAAACTGAACTGCCAGGACAGAAGAGACCATTTCCTTAGTGAAGCCAAAGCTCTAAGACTAATATCCTGAGTCTGAAAGAAAGGATCAAATATTGGATCAGTAAAGCCTCCAGGCAATCAAGTCAATGTTATACAATCACAGGAACCCATTACTTCCGCAGAGAAGTGCTGTCAGAATATCAAACATTGTAAAATATGTATTTACCCTCATGCTTTGCTTTTAGACCTTCGTGCAACAAATCAAGTTCAGTTTTCTCAGTACTGCAGCAAAGCACATGCATGGATGGGTTATGTATTTCATAGATTAAAAGTGGCATTATCTTACTATTTAGTATCTGTTGTTCCGGTTCTTCCACAAGACATTCACAATCTACATTAATCTACTTTTACAAGGTAGAAATTAAGACCATTAATTCATGTTTGACATATTAAATAAAACTCAGAGATAATAGAGATGCTGTCTCTTTTTTTTTTGATAGCTTTGTAAATATCCAGTTTAAGATAGAGCAAAAAATGTATTTCACACAATGAAATCAATTCAATTCAGTTTCTTTATTTAGCGCAAATTCACAACACATGTCATTACAAGGCACTTTACAATTCAACTTTGATTCAAAGTTTTCTATCTAAGGAAAACCAGTTGATTGCATCGACTCATTGACTCCAATGCAATCCCTCACACTAAGCATGCTTGTAGTAACAGTGGAGAGGAAAAACTCCCTTTTTACATGAAGGAACCTCCAGCAGAACCAGGCTCAGTGTGAGCGGCCATCTGTGGAGGCCGACTGGGGTTCAAGGAGACAGAAAAAGAGATACAAATAGCAGCTATAAAAGGCGGCCCCGTCCAGGAAATACACAGCCAGGCAGACTAACTCCTAGCCAGCTCCCATGTCAGAGGATGAGGAGAGCACATCCAGCCAGTCACAGTCAGAGAAACAGGACTACACTGAAAAACAGGCTGAGCTCCAACATCTATAAACAAAGGTGTTGATGGCAGCAGCACAGCTGATGTTTCTCTCCAGGATGGAGTCAAAGCAAAACAGGAACACTAAGAATTATAGAGGTAGGCCTAATTACACAATACATGTTCAGTATATATAAGTAAATCCATAATTATTAATTGTTCAAGCAGTTTTAAAGCTACAGTGTGTAATAATTACAGGGAGATACAGTCAGAAATGTAATATATTATACATAACTATGTTATTTATCATCATCTACGAGCTCAGCCTCTTAACCTAAAT
>NW_015151635.1:53166-62454 GCF_000732505.1 Cyprinodon variegatus
CAAGCAGCTTTAAATAAAAATTTATTTTCATTTAATCAAAAAAAAATTCTAAATAAATGGGACAGATATATCTAAGTGCTTACACTGTTGTTTATTCTAAATCTAGAAAACAAGGTGAAAATAATTAAGAGCGTTCTTGATAATCATTAGAAAAATATTGCGAAAAAAGCAATCAGCTAATTGCATCTACTAGTGTTTTGATGATTTATCTTTGGTTATCATCTGCAAATCTAAAAAAAGGAATTTCTTGAAGGAACAAAAAAAAATTTCCCACAAAGGCTTTATAAAGAAAGCCTTCCTGCCAATAATGTTATTCATACAGACTGTCATAACTTATATTCTGACTGTCAGCGTCTAAAGCTTCAGTTAAAATGTTTTTGTAATCTCTGTGTGAGAAACTGTGGTCCAGTCAACCAAAACAACCAAAATGTATCTTGAAATGGTCATTTACTGGACAAAGCATGCAAAGAATGCTACTACAGACCTTCAGAAACCCAAAACAGCTCATTGTGACATTTCTCTGGGATCCTTACAGACTTTGAGCGTATTCAAAACTCACAGCTTATAGTTATGCCTTAAAGACAAATTCCAAAGTAGGTCATTAGTATTGCACATCGCTGAGTTAATGTTTGTTTTGATGCCACTTTGCCTCAGGGGTGAATGAAGACAGCAGTTATTGGCTTAGTTTAAATTTACAGTTTGAGCCTTGAAGGGAACTTGGAGCCACAATCAAAGAGAGAACGCAAGAGGTGAAATATTACTTCAAACAGGGTGTCTGTAACACAGCCAAATAATTCTTTCAGCTGCAAACAAAATCAATAGTAACTGCTACACAGTCATATTTAAATATTTGTACTAAATTTAATGACATTACAGCAAATATTTCCATTAGTTAAATGGGCTTTAAGCAGGAAAAGACAAATGCAAACATTCAACTGTCGAAATTTGCAGAAATACACCACACAGCTCAGTGTAAGCAGCCTTCTTCCAAGACAGAAGCAGACAAACAAAAGGAACATACAGTAGAGGCACTGATCCAAATGCACTTCTGTGTTTGAAAGTAAGAGTAAACCAGCTCTATTGGGTGTTTGTCTAGAAAAGAAACAGTTAAGCAGATAAAGTCTGAACCAGATGAAAGAGAGCATATACAGTTAAGCTACGGTCGAAGATAAGCCTATAGCTAAGCAGCAGGGCCGAGCTCAATTTGTGGCAGCAGCATCTGGTAGTGGTACGTTCCGGTGGCAGCTGGATCTAATAGTGACACCCTCACTGGCACGCAACTGCCAAAAAGATGCCTCAGCTGTTGCTGCATACCTGTTAGTTTATAACTACTTCCAAAAAAAAAAGTTTTATTTATATAATTTTTTAAAAGCTTGTGGAACTTTTGCCTGCCACAAGGTGTCCCTAAAATGGCAGTCCACCTGCCAAATTCTACGGTTTGATTTTGGGGTTATTTAATGCCTGTTCTATATTTACTTTCAATTAATGATGTCTTAAATTCACACTGTTTATTAACAATATTGAATAAAAATGTTATAAAGTAATTGTGTGTGTAGTTTGACTCATAATAAGAAAAACTAGTGTGGTGATATGAACATAAATTACGTAAAATACGCTCACACACTTGAAGTCAGTGACCGTTGTGTGCCACGAAGATGTCATGATAATGCCAGAGAGTGCCAGGATGCTACCAACATGCCAGAACGATGTATGCATGCTGTCTTGATGGGAACAATGCTGATTATTGGCAAATGGGATATAAGGATAGTTATGAATAACTAAGTAAATAAGTAATTTCCATTGATGGCCTCATTTTTCAATTAATAAAAAGTGTTACACCCAGAATGTAAAGTGACTCTATAGTTCTGATGTAAACTACGAGGGGCGTTCATTAAGTAATGCCCCTGACCCACTTCCAGTTGTTTGATCTTGCAGAAATGTTGCATGTGCAATAGAATGAGTGGCAAATTACCGCTCTGAACTAATAGTGGTTTCTGGTTTACAGGTGTATGAACTGAGTCAAGTCTGAAAGGGAGCCTGTTGAGTGTCAAGCAGTGATCTGGTTTTCACAGTATATGGCCTTGTAAGGCCATATGGTGGGGCATCATCCCCATAACTTACTTTCATTTCATAAGAAGTCTCCCGTGGTATGCATCAATTCAAATACAAAAATAAGAAAAACAATAGTAAAAAATAAAGTTAGAAGCTAAATTAATGAATAATGAAGAATTAGAAGACAGTTGGAGGAATCTGACAATTTAAAAGTGGTCCCACCCTCCAGCAGTCTAACCCTATAGCAGCAGAAGCCATTCTAATTATAAAGATCAAAGAGAAACATTTTAAGACCAGCCTTAAAAAATATGCAGGGTGTCTGCATCTACTTGTTGGTTTCATAGGAGAGGAGCTTGGTAAATGAAAGATCCACGTCCCCCTCTACATTTAGACATTTTCACTAGTAAATCTGCAGATGGAAAGCAAAGTGCTCTGTCAGATCTCTGATACATTCTATTTCTATTCTATTTCTATTCTATTTCTAACTTAACAGGAAGCCAATAAGGGGAACTAAAACACCAGAAATATGATCTCTATTTTTACATCTAAACTTTTTAGGCCAGATCTAGTTGGTCCATAGGTCCAGATTTAGTCCAGAAAGAGTGGTTAAAATTTGGACTGTGTTTGGTCGGTCTGAGTTTGTCCCACTTTAGTCCAATAATACGGGTGTTCAACATCTTTTCAGCAATTGGAAAAATATAGCTTTACACCTTCCACTATTCAACCAAATCTAAACGTTTTTTGGACATAAATCGTGTTGTCTCTTTAATGTCTTTTTAACCAGTTTTTGTTCAATGGGCTGGCTGCATCATTTTGGATCAATTGAAGACTTTTAACTCCATTTAGAGGACTTCCTTCTAGTGAAGATTTACAGTAGCTTAGCCTAGAAGTAACATATATATGGACCATTTTCTTAGCATTACCACTGGAGACATTATTGTTTTTTTTTTTTTTTTTTAGTTTCTCTACATTATTATCTAGGGTAAATGTATATTATCTGAGGCAAATTTAATTCCATCCAAACTTACTAATCAGCTTCCTATTCAAAGACTCTGGTCCAAAGACATGTGTGTGTCTGGTGTGTGATGTTGTGTGGACGAGCGGTTTTCTGATGTCAATGTTGTGGATTGAGTGGCCCATGGTGGGGTTATGGTAATGGCAGGCATCTGTTAGAGATGAAGAACACGGTCGTATTTTATTGATGGTATTCTGAATGCACAGAGATACCGCAACGACTTCCTGTGGCCCATTTTGTGCCAAATATCCAAGAACATCTCCTCATGTTGCAGCAGGCCCCATGTTGTGAGGAACTGTACACAATTCCTAGAAGCTTAAAAAGTCCCAGTTCTTGCATGACCCATGTTCTGGATCAGCATATATATACTAGTTCCTGCTTATATCCAGCAACTTTGCATAGCCATTGAAGGGGAGTGTATCAACATTCCACAGCCCACAAATGACAACCTGTTCCACTCGTTGCGAGATGTGACTTTTTGCTTGAGGCCAATGGTGATGACACCAGATACTGACTGGTTTCACACCCCATCCCTGAACCCCACACCCGGAACATTAAACAAAACTGTAGCTTTCAGAGTGCTCTTCTATTGTGGGCAGCCTAAGGCTCGGCATGCACTTTATGATTTTTGCCCTTTCCGGGCCAAGTATTTTTTTTAATTGGGCCGAGCTTCAGCCTAATAGTGCATCCTGTGTCTAGTATACAGGGGGTTACAGGGGGTAACGAGGCGATCAGCCTCTCACAACCACCTACCAATCAGGAATCATAAAGTCAAAAGAAAATCAAACATGTTTGAAATTCAGTAGGCCCTCCTAAGGTGTCTGTGAACAATTGCTGTTGTTGAAGCAGAGCTACAAGTGTCTATGAGCCTAATTAACCAGAACCTCACACACTGCACATCTGCAAATAAAGGAGTTCTTCTTCTTCCTGATGGAGTCTGTCCAGTTCCATCTATCAGCGCTGAATCCGACATGTGGTTTTTGGACATGCAGTGTGAGCAGGTACTGTAGATCGCATCAGAGTTTTAGGCTGTACAGTTTAAGAACATGCATTGTGAGCTGTGAACTTTTAAACTCTGATTTCATTGTGCACTTTGAGCTGTAGCTGAGTGCAACGATTGAAAATATCGTAGAGTGTACGCCTGGCCTAAGGCACTAATCGTGGTGTCTAATCAGCATCTTGATATAGCACACCAGTGAGGTGGGATGGATTATCTCAGCAAAACAGAGGTTTCACAGATTTAGGCTGGTGGTAAAGAATATTTGAGGAAAATGGTTATATTGTGTATGTGGAAAAAGTTTTAGATCTTTGAGTTCATCTCATAAAAAATGGCAGCAAAACCAAAAACGATGCATTTATATTTTTGGAGTGTATATTAAAAATCAGTGTCATTATTTCTATTTTTGTATTATTTTTATTGAGTATTACTTTTAACATTTTTCCATTTATTTTACTTGCAGCTGATTTTTTTTCCTCTCTTTAAATTAAGGGGAAGTAAACTTTCAAGCATAACTGTTCCTGTCTGCGAGGGACTATCTAACTCCTTGTATCCTCCTGCATTTATGTAAAGCTCATACTCTAACATCTGAAGTATTGCTTTAATGCAAACAGTTTGAAATGTAACTATTTTATCTTTGGTAGAAACAAATAATAAAACTATAGCAAAACATAAAAAAAGAAATTTTGATACTTTGGATTTTCTAAAGCCTGTGTGCCATCTGGATTCATTGCTTTCTAAGACCACATTCCAGAACAATACCTTTTGATTCAGGATGGGTTTGAGTCGTTAAACTGCCATATGTGCTTACCTGACAGGAAAGGTTTTATAAATAGTACTGTAGAGCCACAGTGATCTGTAGCGGCTAACAAAAACCTGATTGCTGAGCCCTTTCAGGACTGCAAGACTTTTTGATGTATTATTTGCTATGAAAACTAGAAACAAGGATATGTTAAAAAAAATAAGAACAAAATATCACTGTCTTCAAATCTTAATACGATTTTTGAAAATGAATTACTGAAAAAGAGACCCTTGCATTAGCAAAGACATACTGTAAATGAAAGTGACCTCAAGTGCTTATATAAACTTTAAAGAAGCATCAGACGTTGGTTTGTTTTTGGTTTTCCAAAAACACAGTCTGGCTGCTTCTGATTTACACCAAGTTGTGTGGTAACAGGTTGGCAGAGGTTGGGTGGAGGTTTTATGAGGACCCAAATGCAGAGATCAGGAGGCAGAGTTGAGTCTTACAGATTTAATAAGCAAATGAGGCAGAAGTACAAAAATACAGAGAACCAAAATGTCAGGGAAAACTCACATGGGGAACCAGAGATGATGAAGCAACAAAACAGCAAACCAGCACTGAGTATACATATTGTGTATATATACTGTTTATATTGGGATACTGAACAAAGACAAGCTAATCAGCAGATTGGGAGCAGGTGTGGGCAAGACCAACTAGGAGGAAGCCAAGGGGAAAAGCAACAACCACAAGGGGCCACAGAGGGAAACTAAAGAACTCAGCACTGATAGAAATAAACTACAAAGACACAGAAACTTAAAAATAAACCCAAGCAGAGGGCAGAACCCTGACAGTAATATTATTTTTAAAAGCATCATTAACCACAGTACTTTTTTTGCTTTCATTTTGCTTTCAGGTTTTTATTATTAAACTGTCTCATCCATTGAGATTCATTGGATCTGAGAAATTTGTCTTTCTGTCTCACATAGCATTTCAATAAAGAAATGTTTGGAAAAATATGTAACTTATAAATACAAGTGTGAATGTTGTTATTACAAATTGAAACCTGTATCATAACTACAGAGAATTACAATGTCCACTGAAAATAACAAATAAAACCTTTTAAAGCTAAAAAATTAGTAATGTAAAGGGGGACTAAGCAAACACAGGCTGAATTGTTTATGTTTGCAGAATCTTGCAATCAAAAGAGATGACATATAAAGTAATGATTTGTAATTGTTTGTTCCTGGAGTATGAAAGCAGAATGTTAACATTCAAAAGTTTTATTCTGCTCTCACAGAAACCAGTGCTTGCATCTGTTATGGGCTGTCTGTGTAAACTTCCGTCTTTGGAGACACTTCCTTTCTGTCTTTGTCTGCGGTGTGAGAGCAGCAGGTTCAGGTTAGCTTGTCAGAATATACAACAGCCAAACCATGTGAATATAAATCAGCTGTTATGCAACAGGCCGGCCACCAGACAGTGGCTGCTCTGTGCTGCTTTCACTGCATTCGAATGAATCTCAGCTCAGGGGTCCGGGGCCACTGCACAGGTCTTGCTTCTCCTTGAACCGTTTCACAGATTGTCACATCTAAACATGAATGCGGTCATTTGGGATTTAAATAACAGATAAACACAAAGTATTCCATTATGATGATGTGGAAGGAAAAGTATGGTTATGTTCACAAACTAAAATAAAATCATTTGTATTCAGCCCTTTTAACTTTTCTGTACTGTATGTACTTTTCTTTCTCATTTACAACACTTTAAATTGTCTTGCAATTAAAATGTTCAAGATAAATTAACTTGCCTAGTTAAACTCTAGTCTACTCAGCTGCTTTAAAAGCTCTTTTACGGGTTAATATAGTCCAATGGTTTCAAGGTTTACTCTGGTTTAAATGTAGTTGTTTTATAAAAGCCTCGCAGGTTGACTAGAGAAGGTTAAAAAACAGAATCAAAAGCTAAAAATGATTCTAATGCATGATTATGAATAAGGATCTTGTATAGAAAAAACGACACATTTAGGAACAAAAAACCTCAATAGTGCCCTCTTTAAATCTATTAGCTTTCTGCAAAGGTTACAGACACTCAAACAAAAATTCTATGCTAATATATCATTTAATTCTTAAAAAGGAGATTCTAATTAGTTACATAAGAAATTTGGAAAACTACATGGAGAATTGAAAACCTATTATTCCAGTGTTCATCTTCTAGAAAATCTGTTCTCATTTACATGACTGGTTATCACCCAAACTTTTAAACATTCCATATTTTCAATTTCTACATGCAATCTACATTAACGGTTTGTAAATATAAATGTCAAAAACATTCAGACTAATAATTAAAATGAAAAAAATATATATATATAAAAATAATATGTTATTTGCCTATATGGGGCTAACATAGATTAACCACATTTAGAGCTATTTTTCTGTAGTAAGTAGGTGCGATTGCATCAGCAGCAACACTACCATGCGTATCTGAGTTGCCTTCACGGTCATATGGGGCATAAAACTGAAATTTATTTGAGTCTCACAATACAGGTTATTTGGCAAAAATATTATCAAAAGTGCTTAATCTGATAATAATCTTATATTATGAACTGTTTAATTACGTATATACATGTTCTACATCTACAACTCTATTCAAAAACGTAAGCTACAATGAATATTTACGGAAGTCCTTGAACGTCACACACATTATAGAGAAATGTACAATGGCTGTACAGCAGCCAACCAAACTGTACAGGGAAGCAAAAGCCATAAGAGCGTCGAGGATGGTCGCCATATTGTGAGGGGCAGTTACTTTTGAACCCATAAAAAAGCCATGCAGATTTCTGTTTTCATGTTTTTCTGTATGACACAAAATTGTCTTCACATGTTTTATGCATTCAGATATTAAACTGCAATCAATGTTGGAAGAAAGCTGTCTCAAATAAGAAATAAGAAATGTTTAAGCTAAATAATACTTTCCTACTATTCAGTAACCACAAAATGCTGCCAAGCAGAACCGAGTTTAAGAATGATGATGATGATGATAACTTTTTTTTTTTTACTTGAAATCACTTTTATTGAAATTTGAAGTTACAGAAAATATATCACCAGTCATCAAAATCAATTAAATGTGAAGTAGAGTGCTTGTTTAATTCAGAAAACCGACTTGTGACCATCCCTGCAGCGAAATTGCCACTCGCAATGTGGCGAAGAATGACGTCGCCTCGCGTGCAGGTCTATTATGCCACCTCCGTCGTCTATTTGCTGGATGTGACGTAGGTGGGGGAGACCGGAGCGAGCGTGAAGCATCTAAAAACCGGTTTGTCCATCAGGAGGAAACCAGAACTACGCTGGGAGACCCAACGAAACGCGGAACAACCTGTCCAGCTCACCTTCCATTTTCATCATGTCTGAGAACACCGCAGGGTGAGGAACTAACTGTTTATAGTTATTCTGGTCCGCCTCTAACGGTATTAATAAACTGAACCTGGACTGTTAGCTATAGTTTAGTAATAAACGGTCTGGTCTGAACTGTTAGCTAATCTCCATCCGCGTGAAAAAATGGCTAAAACTGATTTTTCTTGCTTTTATTGTGTGATGACGGTTTGATGCCTTGATGAAGAGGAGAAAGCGGTCCTCTTTACATCGTTAAAGTTAGTAATAGAGCCCTTAAACACGTGAAGCGGCTTCAGTTTGTAATTAAACCAGAAAATAACCACGCTCCACTGCTAAACGTCAGTTATAACCCACCGACTCATCACCGGCTTGCGTGTTGACTGTGTTCCCGCCCTCTGTGTGCCAGATGCGGCCACATGTGGCACAAAGAAGGTGGTGAATGAGTCACAGCTGGCAGAGAGTGGAACTATGTGGGTTCTACTCTCTGTGATCAGTCACTGACTGAGAGCACGTAGCACTGAGGGTGGAGGAGACAGAGGCATCAGATCTGAGGAGTAATTAAACTAAAACAATATTCAGATTATTGCTATTCTATTTTAATTATGTAATGATTAATCCTCCCTGTTTTAAGGCATAGTGTAAAGTCATACAATTAGCTTTTAGATGATGAGATGAGTTAATGTTCAGGTTTGGGTGTGAAATTGCTTAAATCTTTTGTA
Source organism: Cyprinodon variegatus (assembly GCF_000732505.1). NCBI lineage: Eukaryota > Metazoa > Chordata > Actinopteri > Cyprinodontiformes > Cyprinodontidae > Cyprinodon > Cyprinodon variegatus. The sequence goes on from NW_015151635.1 coordinate 62,075, forward strand.
AATTTAGATTGAAAATAATGTTTTAGTTGTTATTTACTTTTTATTTATAAATAGCTTAACAGTCTACCAGAGTAAATTATAAAGAAAAAATGGTACCAAACTGTTATCCTGTTTTATTACAAATCTCTAATCAGGGACTAGAATATTCAGGTTTTGTTGGCTCAGTTATGTCAACATGAATAACAGATTGCTTTTAGTTTTTAAATGATAATGATCAAATAATTTATTTTTAATGCACTCTACTTTTAACACAAACCAGTGTAAAACATAAATAATTTAATGACATTATTGGACAGTTTGAAATTCTTAGGGAAGTCATATTTAAATGTCAAATAATTCTGGCTTTAACATGTATATAAATGTAAAATTAGAAAATTTCT
>NW_015151635.1:63068-81743 GCF_000732505.1 Cyprinodon variegatus
TTATTCACTCATATAAAGTCGGGCACCACTGGGAGAATTCAGAAATGCAACGGTTGGACCAGCCGCTTCCCTACGACTTTAAAACTCATATGTTCTGCTAAAAAAGAAATGTTTTTAGTCCTTTTTTACAAGTTAAAAGTTAGTGGGTCTCCCTAAATTAGGGCTTTAAGTTTGTTCATGCAATAAACATGACTCACAGTGGTGAGCTTTTGTTTTGTATATTGGGAAGCAAAGCACTGTCTCCCATCTGTTAGGAAAGACATGGTTGTGTAAAGTGTTGATTCACTATTACGTTGTGATTGTATCACGCTCCGCCAATGTTTGCACAATAATTCAAGTCAGGCACAATATAACTGCCTCTATGCTTATATAAATATCTCTGCGGTAATATCTACCGCAGAGAAGGGACTCATTTCCAGGCAGTGACTGTGCAGTTTCCTTATTTTGACTTGTCTATGGAGTAAATGGAGCATGACCAAGCATGTTCATTCTGCGGTTCAGTAAAGGGTGTGAAATTGGATGTTTTTTTCTCCTCTGTTTTTTAACATCCCCACATGACCCTGCTGTATCATTTTTTTCCATATTATCTGTGTTTCTTATCTTTGTTTTGCTCCCTCTTCTCAGTGGAAGCTACGAGGAGTGCAGAAGCACAGCTGATTGGCTGCTGAAACACACCCAGGTGCGACCAACCGTGGGAATCGTGTGCGGATCGGGCCTGAGTGCCCTTGCTGACATGCTGAAGGATCCGCAGGTCTTCAAATACTCTGACATTCCCAACTTCCCCCACAGCACAGGTATGAAACCAGTGTGGAAACAAAAAAAACACACAAAAAAACAACAACACCTGTTGACATTTGCATGTTTAAAGAAATACCACAGCAGGGACGTCTAACATCACGTGTGTTTGTTTGTGTGCGATGCAGTGCGTGGTCATGCTGGCCAGCTGGTGTTTGGGACACTCAAAGGAAAGCCGTGTGTTTGCATGCAGGGCAGGTTCCACCTGTATGAAGGTCACCCCATTCAGAAGGTGAGCCAGAATGAACACCTGATGGTTCAGCTAAACATGCAGGACAGCTGGCTGAGTGTTCCTGTCTGGAAAAAACAGGAAATAAAGCTAGACTTCACTAAATATGAGGAAATGACACAGATGAACCCACCATTAACAAACATGACTGAACCAAGAAGCATTTCTTTTCACTGCTAAAGCAGGTGAAATGTAACTTTATGTAGATCAATTTCTCAGCCTGAAATGCCCTAACAACGACAACAGCACCAACTTTACATCCTTAATCTACAGGAAGTAATTCCTCTGAAGTGTTGAGTTGGTTTTTATACTAATCCCAGATTTTTTTAATCTGTTCTAATAAGATTTAATAATTAGAAATAGCATTTTAGGAGTTTCTTTTGCAGATTTTTATTATTAATTTTGATGCAGATCACATTGCCCATGCGCGTCTTCAAGTTGATGGGTGTCAAAACGATCATCATGACCAACGCTGCAGGGGGCCTCAACCAGGACTACAAAGTGGGAGACTTCATGGTCATCAAGGATCACATCAACATGCCCGGCTTTGCAGGAGTCAATCCGCTCACTGGCCCCAACGATGAAAGGTAGCTGGAAGCAAGCTGATACTGAGAAATATTTTTGTTTGCAATTAAATCCAGTTTTATTTTAAAACGTGGCTTAGTTACTGTCTAAAAAATGTTGGATTTGTACTGTTTTTATTTTTGTTGTTGGGGTGATAAGTGCTTCCAAAAAAGGGAGCAGAGATTAAAGTTAATGATGTGTTTGTTTCATGGCGCACCATCAATGTGGTTCACTTTGAAGGCAGTTTTGTGATTTGGTTTATTTCAGATCTAAATTCATATTTAAAAAAGACTGGCTGTAGGTCATTCATTTCAGATGGTCAGCTTTTATTTTGATGAAGCATTACAGCATATTTATAGCTGCCTACTAATCCCCGGAATGTCTCAAGAATGCAATAACTTCATTGTCACTCAACAAGGGGCTCAGTTACTCCAGCCCGTTCCTCCTACATGGGATTCTTTGTTGTTTTCAGCCTTTCTTTTCAGTTTCCTACACAAATATTGCTAAAAAAATCTTTTATTTTGAAATGTAGTGATTTACATAGAGTTTGCACTAAAAAAAAATATTCTAAGATTAAAATTTAGAGTAAAATGTTACTACCAAGTAATAACAAGTAGTTACATGTAGTTATATTGGCAATGTAAAAGATTTTTACTATAACATTAACTCATTTTTATATGGTTTTATACCCCTGCAATTTAATCAAAAACTACATTATATGTCATTGTTACATGAAATAGAAATAGGGCATTATAGCTACCAAATTTACCATCCTATGCTGATAATAAAGTTAACCATCAACAATCCATCAAGGGCAATAAAAAAAAAAAAAACAAATGTAATTGCATACCCTATTGGAGAGTATGCTATATTAGTGCTGGTAAAGGTTCTCAGTCATCCAGCTCATAGTTATACCAAAAAAAGAAAATTAAAAACAATCGACAGGACTTAGTTTCCAAGTTTGAAGACGTTTCGATTCCCATCCAGGAAGCTTTTTCAATTCAAAATGTCAGAAAATGGCATTGAGTTTTAGGTTTTATACAGTACTACACTGTTTGTTATTAGTATGCTATATTGGTTGCTGCTTTTGTTTTGCTGGAAGGTTGACAAATATCAAAAACTCCTGCATTTGCTTCTGGGAAGATTCCAGCATTGAGTCACAGTTTGGTTACCTTAAACCACTAGCTGACAACTGTTTCCTCTCGCCTGAAGGTTTGGTGTTCGTTTTCCATGCATGTCGGACGCCTACAACCGAGAGCTGCGGCAGCTGGCGCACGATGTGGCCACAGAGCTCGGCTATAGCGACTTCCTCAGAGAGGGGGTGTACTGCGTCCTTGGAGGGCCATCCTTTGAAACCATCGCTGAGTGCCGTATGCTGCATCTTTTGGGAGCGGACGCTGTTGGTAAATAGCTGCATCACACACTAACTTAACTCTACGATACAGCAGAGCTATAGATGTCAGGACCTTCAGAGATATATTGATTATTTTTCTTGGTATAAACACAGTTTTTGGAAAATAGAATTGATAAAAGAAAACAACTGCATGGCTGTTTATTGTTGCTCAGGTGGGTTGCAAGCAACCCGCCTGTGGCTACTTGTCCTGCATCCTGAGTTGTGATGCGTTGCCAAGGTAACAGCGTAAACTGTCTTTCCGTTTCAAGCTAATGTTTGGGCTAGCAGAAACTATCCTTCTATTTAAATTCAGTTTATTTCTATAGCGCCAATTCACAACACACGTCATCTCAAGGAACTTTACAGTTCACCAGATCATCCAGTCAGATTGATTCAAAGTTTTCTATCTAAGGAAAACCAGCCAGTTTGAATTGACTCATTGACTCGAATGCAATCCCTCACACTAAGCATGCTTGTAGCGACAGTGGAGAGGAAAAATTCCCTTTTAACAGGAAGAAACCTCCAGCAGAACCAGGCTCAGTGTGAGTGGCCTCTGCTAAAGCCGACTGGGGTTCAAGGAGACAGAAGCAGAGATACAAAAAATAGGCACAGTGTGGTGGTCCGTCCAGTAAGGCACAAGGACAAAGGCATATAAAAGGTATTCTCTATTTATTTTCCAAAAATAATCTTCACAAAAGAAGGGCTTACATCAAATCTCAAAAAAATATAACAAAATGAGCCCAAATGAAATCAACTAAGGCATACCTAACTCAGGATAACAAACCACAATGAACACACAGGGGAATTTATACACAAAGGCTAGCCTACACAAACGAGGAGGGGTGGGAGATGAGACAGAGACAAACAATGCATAAACATAAATAACTAATTTAAACTAACACCTTTGACTACAACACAACTATCAAAAGAAAACAACATAACACCAAAGATGCTTTAACAATTATGCCATAAGTGGAGAGAGAGAGAAGCAGACTCTAATATCCAGTCCCCTGCTTCCAGCAGCCTGATGGTATGTCCCACTTCCTGGTTTGCCTTCCAACCAGTCCTCTCCACTCAGCCAGTCCTTCAACTCAGCAAAGAAAAGTAATTAATTTAATTCAAATAAACAAAAGGTGTTTACTAAATGTGTGCACCCATAATAGTAAACAACCTAATGCAAAAAACACCACAAAAGTGAAATTATAAATGTACTGTGTGAAGACCTTTAAATAAATACTAACACTGAAGAAAAGATGGAGGAACCTCCACACACAGATACAAAAGGCAACTGTCAACCAGCTACACAGGCGGTCCCATCCGGGCAACACACAGCCAGGCAGACAAGGTCCGAGCCAGCTACCATGTCAAAGTATATAAAAAGAACACATATAGTTAGTCACACTCAGAGAAACAGGACTATACTGAAAAACCAGCCAAGCTCCAACATATAAAAAAAAGTGTTGATGGCAGCAGCACAGCTGGTATTTCTCTTCAGGATGGAGTCACATCCAAACAGGAACAGACCAGATTAAGCTACTATGAGAAAAAGCAGAAACGTTAGAGATTTAACTAACAAGTTCTACAGAATAGGAGAATAGAGAGAGAATGAAGCAGAATGATGAAATGGGGGTCCCTATGTCCTCCAGAAGTCTAAGCCTATAGCAGCATAACTATAGAGATAGCTCAGGATAACCTGAGCCACTCTAACTACAAGCTTTATCAAAAAGGAAAGTTTTAACCTAGTCTTAAAAGTAGACAGGATGTCTGCCTCACGGACTAAAACTGGTAGTTGGTTCCACAGGAGAGGAGCCTGATAACTAAAAGATCTGCCTCCCATTCTGCTTTTAGAAATTCTAGGAACCACTAGTTTGACTATTTAACCTGAACTTTTTTTATAGATGTCCTATAACCCTTTTTAAAGGACACCCTACAGCCAATCAGAATCCAGTATTCATCCAGACTGTGGTATATCTAAAGATGACTTTGCTTACCAACTTCCAATTCTTAAAGAGAAGCGGTTAGTCTGAAGCTGCTTTGCTAGTAGGAAGAAGAGTACAACCCTAAGAGGCGGGAATTCCTGAAAAGTAGCCAATCACAGGCGGGTTGCTTTGTCTGGTGGCTAACGCCTTCAAAGTTGCAAAAGTTGACTGGAGCGCAGAGAAACATGTCCACACGCGATGCGGAGGGAGGCTGCACACGAAAGCAGAGAGGGAACAAGCACTCATGTGTGATATCTTGGGGCCCCGTGGTTCTCTATTTATACATTTAACATGTTAAACATGTGCATACGGAAGAGTTAATGTGCGTCTATAGGAAGTAAAACGGCTTGTAGGAGAATTTATTGCATATGTGTACTTTTAGCAGCATAATGCTGTATTGGAAGCAATAACTCTTAATATTTTGATAAGCTCACTACAGTTTATTTCTGTGAAAAATATATTTTCTCAATATTAAGCCGGGTCCCTCTCCACTCAATGAGCCTATGACGCCAAACAGATGCTGTTGTGCCTTAAAGTGAGACCATATCCTGCATTTATTGGTTTCTTCATTTTAAACCCTCTTAAAATCTGTTAATTTCCTTCCATTATGGGTAAAAAAAAAAAGTTGATTATTTAATTTCTCCTCTTAGTAGCTGTGGAGGACAGGGGAGGGTTACTGGCATTGGCAGAATAACCAGACATATAAACACAATCTGACATCAACAATAAGAGGGAGGAGGGAAATTACTCACAGGACTAGAAATAGAAAGTAATCTAGGATGATGACCGACTGTCAGTGTTATAGATTTGAGCAGTTGAGAAAGTAGCTACTGTGAGAATAATAAACACTTGTGTTTATTGCAATATTAGTGCGCCCAATATACAAAAGCATGTTGGGGCTGTAATATTATTTTTCTTTCTGGAGCCAATTTAACTGCATTTGGACCTCCTGTAACATAATCAGGTTAGTAAACAGACTTAATGTTAAAATTGAAAAAAGGCAGCATGAGTAAAAAACTGCATTTAGATTCAAACAGGCTGTGAATCTGCTTATTAGCCAGATTATCCCTTTTTTTTGCTGTTATACTCTTTATAAAGTAAGAACAGTGTTTACGCTGCAGCGAAATCTATAATCTAAAACAAAAAATAAAGAATGCAGTATACTATTCTTCATGCCTGCAAGAAGGCACCATTAGATTTTTTACATAAATGTGTTTTTTCAACTAAAAATCCATTTAAAGTCCAATGTTTACTTTTATTTAAGTGAAGATGAAATGTAGCCTTTTTTCCAGCCATGTGACCATCAGTGTGCATGAATTGGTGGGAGTTGATGGTGCTACATTACTCTACGCACTAAACACTTCAATTGGTCTTTATTTCTAAGGGAATGGAACTTGTAGTTGTCCTGTGGCTGGTTAACTACCAGTGTGCAGAAATAAGTTGGGGAGGGGCAGGGGAGAGCCGATATGGGAAGTTCTAGCAGTTTTCAGGGTTCCCACGGGTCCTAAAAAAATCTTAAAAGGCATTGAATTCTTCAAAATAAAACTAAGGCCTTAATTGGTATTAAAATGTTTTAAATTAGTATTTCGTTGGTCTTAATTTTTTAAACATCATAAATAGGATTATTTTTATTACGATTTATTTTTGTAATCTAAATAAAACATTAAAATTGACAATTTTTTTATCATTTAAAAAAAATAACAGCTCGCCATTATTGCTTCCGTCCCAATAGGGGAACCGATAAAAGCGTTGTTGCGGCCGGGACATTTGGGAGATGCAACATTAACTTTTGTCTGGAAAATATGAGCAAGTGTAAATGTAACGAAAAATGGCTCCAGCAAAGAGTTTTCTCCATGGCTAAAATCAAGGGACATACATGAGGCACAGTGGATTTTGTGCAAGAAGTCATTCAAGCTGGGAACGATGGGAATTAAGCTAGTGGAGCAGGTTTTTCTTGTGTTTTTTATGAATTTGGTCTTAAATTTTTATTTCAAGTGGCATTAAAAAGTCTTAAAAAGTCTTGAATTTAACCTGCCTTCTGCTGTAGGAACCCTGGTTTTAAAAGCAGACATTTTTTAAGCCTTGATATATTCATTGATACCAGTAAATACTCCATGCGTTGTAAGAACAAACGGTTGAATTCCTTTGTTTTCATCTTCACTATAGGTATGAGCACCGTTCACGAGGTGATTGCTGCCCGCCACGCTGGGATGCGCTGCTTCGCCATGTCACTGATCAGCAACCGGTCGGTGATGGACTACGACAGCCAGGAGAAGGCCAACCACGATGAGGTCCTGGAGACCGGCAGGCAGAGGTCCAAGCAGATGGAGGTTCTGGTGTCCACCATGGTGGCTCGGCTGGACAACGACGAGAACAACGACAAAAAGAACTCCTAAGCCAACAGTCCCCAACGCCGCATGTTTTAGGTGTTATCTCTGCTCCATCAAACCTGATTCAGATGATGCAAAAATCCCTTCTACTGAAATCAGGTCTGAGGAAACAGAGGAGCTTCTAAAACATCCAGGACTGACTGATTCCAGATCAGCTGCTGATCTCTGCCTCACTTAAGGACAATTTATAAAACCTCACCGTTCTGCTAAGAGTTTTAAAACACGATGCCAGTTATAGAAAACCTGACTGTTACGTTTGTGATCGTCAGCCACACAAGCTAAGCTACTTCAAACACTCCTCTATTTATCCGCTTCCTTTCGGAGTTATAGAGTTTATTTGGAGCAGATTCCCGCTGTGCTGCTCTGTGCTCTGGACTAATTTAGTATTTTTCTAACTTTATTTTATTATTTATTGGCGACGCTCTAACATTCCCTCATATCAGTATGAAACAACACTTCTTAATAAAGCGGACCAACTCGTCTGCATGGGATGTTAACAGCTGGAACAGTGAGGGGTTAAATATTTTTATGTGATGTATTTATGTGGTGTTTAGGGTTATTTGGAGATTTTTACTTTAAGAAGGGAAGCTGCTCTGCACAGGGTGGCTGCTGATGTTTGTAATGGGGATTTAAATTTCCTTTTATGTTGAGCAACATGAGGAATATTTGCCGGTTTTATTTTGTTTGGATTTTATTGAGAACTCAACAAGGCTTCAACTTTTTAATAAACGACCTGGAATCAATTTGTTTCTATGCCTCACTATTCAGATTTTGTTCTTGTATTGGGATGATTAATTGAATTCTGTATCATTCTAGTCATTTGGGGTTGCAGATTGACATGGTTTTCATCTTATATTGTCAGTTTAAGCATGTTTTGATTTATTAGTTGATTCCTCTGAAAAATCCACTCTCTTCAAATGCCTTTACCACAACAGACTAGGTGTCTTATAATCAAAAATAATTGCAGAAATTGCAAAATCATTACTCTGTCAAAGAACAAGAATATTTTTTGTCCTAGTTTTTAATTTTAGGCAAGTTTATTTGTATAGAACAATACAGTACATTGATAATTCAAAGTGCTTTGCAAGCAGGTAGTAAAATAAATAAAACCTTTGGATCACAACCTAAAACTAATAATACCCCAGTTAACAGTTTAATTTCAACAGTCAAAGTAAGCTCTAAACAAATGGGTTTGACTTTAAAGAACTCCGGATTCAGCACATTCTGCTGGGAGATTGTTCCAGATAAGGGGAGCATAGGAACTGAATGCTGCTCCATGTTTGGTTCTAGTTCTGAGTGAACAGAGAAGGCTAGAACTAGAACCCTGAGTGGTTTAGGGAGGTTGATACACTGACAATGAATCTGACAAATTAAAAGGGCCACTTTGTTCAAAAAAACAATTGAATTAGAGAAATGGGTCTGGTTTAATTGTGTTTCTTTCACTTCTTGTTTTACTACATATCTTACTGAGCCATATCCCTCTTCATATAAAACATGATCCTCCTACTTACACACTGAATTATTCTATGAACCAAAAATGGCCTCCTGATCGCTAGATATTACTTAAGAAGCCCTAGATCCATAGTTATAAAGCTATTTACCTGTGTCACTGTAACAGATGTTAGATAACATATATTTTGTAAAACATCAAATTAGATTCTTGATAGTTTACTACAAGAAAACAATTTTTTTTTTTTTACTTGAATCCATCCATCCATTTTCTGTCTCTTCTGGGGTCCTGACGGGTGCTGGTTCCTATCTCCAGCTGACTGCGGGTGAGAGGCGGGGTAAACCCTAGACAGGTCACAATCCATCGCAGTAAACATTAATATTTGTTGTATTTTTTATTAGTTAAGATGAAATACTCAATACACCAAACAGAAATAATGCCACAGAAAAGCACATATAAGCATGTTGGCATCCATGGGCCTTCCCCAAAGGCCCCTATATTTATAAAATGGTTGCTTCATGCCACCTCTCACTGATTCACTCCCAATCTGGTTTAGTCAGTAGTTTTTGCTCCTATGACGGCTCCTCCAGTTTCTTCTCTTCCATTTTCTATTGTCTGAGACTTTCCCTGAGTGCTCATTGAGCCTCTGCCTCCTTTTTTACACCCAGTGTACTGTTTGTGAATACTGGATTTAGAACAAATGGAGTATAGGCGGAAGTTCAACTGAATAAACTGATTACTCGCCTTCATCCGCCTACGACACAGCCAATCAGCTTTGAACCATGCTTCCATGAAAGCCAATCAGCATCCAAGTTCATCTTAAAAGGCCTCCGATCCACAACTCGTCTGCTACCTAGTGTGGTTACGCTGTGTGACTTCATCAAGATGAACACATTTCAACCCACCTCCAGCCCCTCCTCAACCATTGTAGCTAAAACTTCATCAGTTTCATTCCTCCTGGACTCTTACTGTATTCTACGTCTCATATCAACCGGTCCAGCAGACGACCGTCATGTTGAGTCTGTTTCTGCCAGAGGTTTCTTCCCAAAGGGAAGTTTTTCCTCTCCACTGTCGCTTCATGCTTGCTGATCATGGACAGGTTCTCTCAACCTGTGTTATCCAGCTGGACTTCCATCTTCAAGGTCCCTGAGTGAAGCTCTAGTATCAGCTAAGGCAGTCCACTGGATCCCCCCCATTAAGCTCAGCAGACTGTCTCGCTAACCAGCAGTCTACAGACTGACCAACTTCATCTATCTCCACTCCACCACCAGTTTCAGGCCTGGGGGGGGAACAGCCCTCTTCTTTACTCCTGGTCATGCATATCAATCAAAATTCAGCGCTATGTTTGAGGTCTGAGCGCCAAAGAGTAAAGTAATTAATAAATATCTTTTAATTGTCTTTTCTTTCCGTGTGAGTTTTTCAGATTGAAAAGGAAGTTAGACTAGAATTATCAAAAAAAAAATATAAATTATATTAATTTAAAGCTGCAGACGTTAAACAAACCATACATCTATATGCATAGAGGAAAACTATCAGGAGTATGAGACTGAATATAGTCACATTGAAAAGGTGTTTCTAGAGGAAGTGAACTGTTGTCTCGTTTAAAGTGCAAAAATAAGCAGTTACAGTCTAAACAGTCTTAAGGTAAGGAGAGAAGGAAGGAGAGCTTTATCGCACACATCCACAGGGTTGTTTGTCATAGAGCATCTTCTTCCATGTGTCTCTCCGGTGACTTGAGGCAAACTTTAAATGAGACTTTTTATGGACATTTTCAAGAAATGTCTTTCTTGTCCAATGGGCAGAGTCTCCCCCCTCAGCTGTAGATCTCTGCAGTTCATCCAGAGTGAACACGGATCTCTGATCAGTCTTCTCTTTAAGCTGAAAGTTTAGAGGGTCTGGTAGGTTTGCAGTGGTCTGATAGTCCTTCCATTTATATATTTATCACTTTCACAGTGCTCCGTTGGATGTTTTTAAGCATGGCAAATATTTTTGTATCCAAATACGACTCTAAACTTCTCCCCAACAGTGTGTTGGACCTGCCTGGTGTTCCTAGTTCCTCATGATGCTCTCTGTGCTTTAAGCAGACCTGAGATGATCACAGAGCAGGTATATTTATACGGAGACTTGATTACTCACAGGTGGACTCTATTTATCATCATCAGTCATTTTGGTCAACAATGGATCATTCAAAGATAAAGAGGCCGGGTAATTTTGCACTGCCCACTCTTTAGTTTTTTATTTGTTAAAAAAGTTGAAAATATACAATACATTTTGTTCCACTTCACGATTGTGTTCCACTTGTTGTTGATTATTCACAAAAAATTTGGATTTTATATCCTCATGTTTGAAGCCTGAAATGTGGTAAAAGTTTGAAAAGTTCAAGAGGGCCAAATATTTTCGCATGACAATGTTGATTTATTCTACGATCAACTTCCCTTTTTTTTTTTTTCTTAATCACACAAGGTGTAGATCTTCTCCAAACGTTGTTAAATAAACAGTAAGAGGAAAATATATTATACTTTTCTAGCTGGAGTTTATGGGGGGTTGCTTGTTACCATGGTCACACCTCAGCTCACATCAAACCTCAGTAACACTCTCTGTTTAAATACACAGGAAAAAATAATTCATGTATCTTTGCATCTACTTAGGCATATTAGTTACTTTAACACAATAGTTTCATGTCCTATCCTGCTAACATGAAACTATTGTGCTAAATATGCTTAAGTAGATGCAAAGCATACATGAATTACTTCTTAAGTGCATTTATTCTACCTGCGAGGATGTTCCTTTAGTTCATTTATGTATTTTTATCCACTCAATTCTCATCTTTGGTTTGTGATTATTATTAACTCTTGTTTGGTCTGCCAGTCTCCTCCTCCATGCTCTCTGGGAGTTTGCCCTGACAAACATGGCAGCTCAGAGCATCTGAAGGAGGCTTCTTGGACTCCACCAACAGTCCTGCTGGAGAGGGGGAATTAGCATTTATTTTTAGTAAAAATAGCTTTTTGTATTCAACTTATGATTTATTTTTAAAGTTTAATGTGGTTTGATGTTTTTTTCCCTTTATGTAGCTTAGTTTAACAAACTTAACCGTATTGAATAGTTTAGATTATATTGTTTGGTTACCCCTACAGTGCCGTGATAGTCTGATCAGTCAGTGTAAAAATGCCCTGTTGTTTCTTTAGATCAGGGATCTTCAACGTTTTCCAGGCCAAGTCATATAAAACTTTTTTAAAGAACACTTTAAGACTGAGCCCCTTTTCTCCATTACCTCCAAATATCACTTAGTCCAGGGATCTTCAACGTTTTCCAGGCCAAAGACCCCCAAACTGAGAGATGGAGCAGGGACCCCCTAATTATATAAATTGTATGAAATAGTGTTCTATCAATCTGGTCCTATAGTCACTCTATTACAGGTGGAGTAATGTAACGAAAGTAATGTCTCCCTGGGATTATTAAAGTATTTCTGATTGTGGTTCCTGGTTGATGGGACAGGTGTTGTGAATGAAACGGTGCCCAGCTTGAAAGAGCTCCTGTGTGTCGCTGAATGTGTGCATTGATCACTGAAAGACATCTTCTGCCTTCATTTATCTGTTTATTACGGTGTGTTGAATTCATGTTAATGTGGATTTAAAGACATTTCAGTTAACGGGAAAAATTGCAGGGGGGATATAAAAAAAAAAAGTGTGTAATCAACCAAAACTTTTGCGACCCCCATGCAGTACCTCTGCGGACCCTCTAGGGTCTGCCAACCCCCTGTTGAAGAGTTGTTTGTGAGTTAAATTCAGCTTCTTTGACCTCTACCCTTTGGCTGTTTTGTTTTTTTTTTTGCTTTTTTTTTCTACATTCAACCATTTGGGTTTAAATAAAAAGACTTATTTTTCTAATAATTCCTGTGACTCTTTGATCCTTTCCCTCACAGTAACTTTCCTCATGAATTGTTTATAGTTTAGGATATTTTATTGTCATTTACTGTATGCAGAAGATAAAGGGATATGTGCATCCTTAGTTATAATCCTAGATTGATAACATTTATAGATGTCTGAGTTTTTACATTCTTAATCCATTAAAAGTAGCCTTTCTGTTAAGGTGTCATTTTAAGCTTGTTTTTATAGTCTTGTTAAAAGACCCTGTAATTCCTGCTGTTTTCTAGAGGAAACCTTTGATGGTTCTTTTAAACTTCCCTGACGATGATCCACGCTGAGTGGGCAGGCCAGCCACCTACCCAGCTGTTTTTATTTGTTTACAATCATTTAACTATCTTATTCTAACAGAAGGTGTCCTTGTGTTTCCAATTTAGTAGTGAGGCCAATGTAAAAGGTCCACCATTTAATCCTTTCACTCAAAAAGGATGTTATGCATTGAAAACACATGTTCTTAAAGATTTTTATAACTTCAAGTATGCATAAAAATCAATATTAACATTTTAGGAGTTAGTTGGTTGAAGGATTAACACAGCATTTCTTGTGGAAGTAATTATTTCAACAACTGGAATAATTCATTCATGATAATATTTATATTTCTTTATATTTCCCAACATCTAATTATATAATTAAATATGAATTATGAAGCATCTTAAACCACCAGAGGTGCTCAAAGGAACCCAATGCTGAGCATCTCTTGGGAAAAGTTTTGTAAATAAAAAAATGTTGTGGATCTAACCTTCAGTAAGTCTTAGCTTGGTGAACTATTAAAATGCTTAACTTTCTGACTGCAGGCATTGGTTTCTCTGAAAGAAAGAACTTCTCTAAGTTTGTTTCTCGTCACCTTATCTGCAAACTCCAGCCTTATCGCATGGGTACCTCAGTTTTCCGTTATGTTTCTCCTGACTTCTTATACAAAAGCAAAGAAGTTTCCATGACATAGTTTTTTCTGTGGGCCTGTGGCCATACAAGGTCCTGGGAATTTTATGAGCTGTCTGAACTAAAAGGAGGAGCCCCAGGTGTCTGAACAAAATGTACTCATTTAGTGAGCTGCAGCTGTACACACTGTAAGGACAGGCTGACATCCGGGGAAAACACTAAGCATTGGGTGTCCGTCTAATAAAGTCCAAAGCCCTGGAAATATCAATTAAACACTTCACAGGTGCTGATATGTAAATGTTCCATAACTACTTATTTTACCAACAGACATTCAAATCATTCAAAGTAAATCTGCTGCTGGAAAAGACTAAACGTTCTGATGAAGAAAAAACAGAGTGGCATTTTTTAAAATAGGGACATCACAAGTGTGAGCTTGTAGGAGTCAGACGGTTATTAGTGGGGAATGTTTATGATTCCGGATGAGCAAGTACAGTGCTGAATTTAAAGGGCAACTAGTCCTTTAAATCCCTGTCGAGGAACACTGTTCATTGCTTTGATGCTAAATGGTTTAAATATGGACAAAATGAGGATTTTTTTTAAAGATCAATGGCCTCTTTTGAGTCAATCAGAGATTATAATGATCAGATTGAACCCCTTAGCTCCCTCCCTTTTATAGCTTGTGTGCGAATTAATTGCATAATCAAACACCATTGATCAGTAAAATAACATTATACACTCCACATGCTTGTGATGTGTCTCATTTGAAAGCGAAGATTTTCTAGTTTGTGGACGTGTCTCTACAAACTCTGTAAGTCTGAAACAACTTGAGCTAAACTGCTTCAAACATGTCCAAAATGTTTTTCTGCTGCATAAAAAATGTATTTTTTATTTGTCTGTCTGCTGGTAAAATTGCTCAGTTATCCAGGTCATAGTCATTTCAAAAGAGTTAAAAAGAAAAATCCACTTGACTTTCTTTTCTAAGGTTGAAGACCTTTGACTTCCCATCCAGGAACCTTTTTCAATTCAAAATGTGTGGATTAGCTTTGAGTTCCAGGCTTTATAGAGTATCCCACCTTGTTAAGGCTTAGAATACATGCAAACTGGACCAGAAGAACAGATCAGCCCCTTAGTAATGGGGAGTCGTTGAGATATTTGTTAGCCTGCTGTACCCAATACTGGCCTATGCTTTTGAAAAACAACTTGTTAGGGTCATTGTTGGCCTGGCTGACCAGGCGAGATGTTTTGGTCCCCTGCATGGGAGTCGGGGTTGAGATGATAGAGGGAAGGAATCAACTCTATTGCTGCAGGTTGTAGGTTTTTAGAGCTGGAATCTGAGGCCACCCCCAGTTTAAAGTGTTTTTTTTCTCTCTTTTTGTCTCTGTCCTTTAATTTTGATTAATTGAACAGACCTGAGTTTTTCCGGACCTTCTATCTGAGGTGTATCTTGTCCGCCTGGGGTCACCACCACTGTTTTCTCCAGCTGTAGGTTATGAGTGAGCAGAAGCTTCAGACATGGTTCAGTAATCATCTGATTGATGTAAAGGGCTCTTTTATCCATTGCTGAGTTGGTTTAGTTTGATGCTTTATGTGTTGTTTTGTTTTTAGATGTTACAGCCTACTTCGTGTTGTCAGACAGGTTATTTTATGTACTTATCTTTTAGTGATTTTAGATCTTCAGCAGTAGGATTTATTTGTTTAATGATTGAAATAAAAAAAATAATAAAAAAAATCGAAATAAAATAATTTAAAAATAAATAAAAGCAGTAGGAATTTAACAAAAAAATCGGTTAGAATTCACAGAAGATTTCTGTTTGTATAAGGAGGAGGTTTTTTTTATTTCTACTTTTTTTATCATCTGTGTTTTCATCGGTTATTTTATAATAAATATAAATAATTAATTTGGGAAAAAATGTTGACAAAAAGCAAATAAAAATTCATTTACAAGAGTTTTACTGGACAGTTTTAGGAGTCCTGATTCTGTGCTCTGCTGTAAAAAGTTCACACTATGATGACTGCAGCTTCATTTATTTAAAACCTCATGAGATGATTTCAGCAAAAAACAGGAACAAGTGACCAGAACATGGTGTTCTAGGGAGAAGCTGAATAACCTGTTCAGGATAGAAGGAGGAGTTTGATTTATAATCAACAAACTGATCAAATTAAACTTTGCCATCAAGTTGTTTAATGATACGTGGAATCTGTTCTGAAAAGATTTAAACATTCAGATTAAAGTCAAACCTGTCAGTTTATTGAATACTGGTCTCTAACATGTCACATTGACTTGTGAGGCCTGAGCTGGATGACTGGTTCAGGACAATAATGAGATAAAAGTAGCTCAAATACCCACTAAGGTCCCTCTACTGCTTAAATGCTGGAGAAGGAGCACTGCGCCCTCTGCTGCTCCTACATGGTAATGCTTCAGTGCTTTGATTTCAGCCAAAGCAAATACCTCATAAATCTATCATAATATATATATATATATATATATATATATATATATATATATATATATATATATATATATATGAACATTTTCTGTTAAACTGAGAATATCAATGTTATGTCTATAAGGACCTGGACCTAAATAATCAGGATTAGAACAACTGTTCCTTACATTAAGGCAAAGACAAGTTGGTTTTAAGGTCTGTTTAATGTGAAACAAAGGGAAAAAGAGGCTGACAAGATGCTGGCATTAAAACATGAAACCCTGAGATGCTTCAGGGGGATCTAAACAGAAAGGCAGCGTGTTACAGGAATGATTTGGAAGAAAGGGTCAATTAAAATCCTAACGATACAGAGTTCATCTCTACAGGACAGAATGAAAGCATTTAGAGGTAATGATCGGGGTCTGGGCACATACAGGGGCGAGTAAAAATAAAATAACATGATGAACAGTCAGAATATCATGGAAAATTTACCTAAGAAACACAGAAAATCTGTTATTAACAAAAAAAAAATGAAAATAACGTTTATGGAAAGTAATGTAACGTCATACGAGTCACTAATATTTAAAGGTATCAGTCAGGAACAGAGCTCTTGTTTCAGGTGAAAAGTGTATTAAAAAAATAAAAACATTTAGGAAGTATTAAACATATTTTGCATGAAGACCACATTCCGCATTTTTTATTGTTCTGATGTGACATTAAAGATAAACGTTGTTTTGTAAGCTGCAAGTGGAAAAACTTCAAAATGAATAAAATTAAAGCAGTCTGAATGTAATTATTCTGTATGATGCGTCTCACTCAGTGAACCAATAATATTCTTAGTTATGAATGTGACTGTGGGAGAGTGATTTATGCTCAAACATAAGGCTGCACCACTGAAAAACACCTCAGTACCCCATGGTAAAACATGGTAGTGGCAGTATGATAGTGTGGGATTCCTTCTTCACACTGATTAATTTATTTTTTTGTCAATATGGAGGAAACTTTAAGAAAGAACCTCAGATAAGAGACATTATCATTATCAGAACCATGAAGGAAATGAGTCTGGAAGTCTACAGCCAGAGAAAACAAAATGTTTAAACTACATAAAAGATGTTTGTGAAATAATACTTAGCCCATTTTTCCCTATCCCCCCCAAGAAGATTGTTACAATCTAATTTTATTTATTTCGCCTGAAATGTAGAAAAAGATTGAAATGATCTCATTATTTTACCTCAAAGCAACCTGATTTTTTGAACAGAAGGGCGTAACACATTCTAGATTCTCTGTAGTGGTTAAAAAAACATGGATGGGCAGAGGGTGAGGGTGGTTTATGCTCCCACTTTTGTTTTTTTGGGATTTCTAGCTTTAAAAATGTCACACAGCTCATTCATCCGTGAAACAAGGAGCAGAAAACTTCCAATCCATTCCAGATGGATTCTGCATAGTTAAAACATGCATCCTGAAGGAAACTCATTTCCACAGGTGGGAATCAGAGCGAGTCGTTGGTCTTTTTGGTTTGAAGGCGCTGCCTCCCTCTCAGCTGTATGTGTGAATGACTCTGTGTCGCTTCAAATGGTGCATCAGGATAAAGGTTTTCCCGCACTGCGAGCAGCTGTAGGGTCGCTCTCCGCTGTGCGTGCGCTGGTGGACCCTCAGGCTGCTCTGCTGCGTGAACCTCTTCCCGCACTGTCCGCAGCCGTACGGCTTTTCCCCCGTGTGCGTCCGGTGGTGAATGCTGAGGTGAGAGGAGCACTGAAAGCTTTTCCCGCACACGCCGCACCAGAACGCTCGCTTCCTCTTGTGACTCTGCTGGTGCAGCTTGAACTGGTGCAGGCGGCTGAAGGACTTGCCGCACTGGGAGCAGGTGTAGGCCCTGGAAGCGGGGGTGAGCGGTTTGTGAGGGGTGGGAGGGTAGAAGCGGTTTGTTGTGAAGGTGTTAGCCTGCTGCGTTACATTCGGCCCGTCGTGGGTTCCTGCCGCCCTCTCTGCGTCCTCTGCATGTGAGCTGCTCCTCTGCAGAAGCATCTGCTCCTTCTGTTTGTCCTGCTGCTGCAGAGCCGCCTGCGCTCTGGCCTGGAAATGCGACAGCTGCATGTCCTTCTGGTACTCAGCGCCGTAAATCCCGTTGCACTCTTCCCTAACGACGGGGGACTTCCTAGTGTTGGCAGCCATGTTTGTTGCATCCGAATGCTCAGAAAATGAGTTAGAATACTCTTCTACAACACTGGAGAAGTCAGGAAAACCCGCATCGATCTCATTCCCTTCAATGATGGAAGACCAGAGCTGGTTTTCCTGTTCGTCGGCGGGATAGTCGGCAGCAGTGGGAGTCTGCTTCCCCACTCGGTGCTGACATCCGTCCTGTCTGAAGGGGTGCTGGTCCTCCTCCTTCTCCGTCTTCACGGTGAACTGCAGGCTGCAGATGTCTACCGGCTGCGGTCCGGAGTTAAATGTTCCACTGAACTCTGCAGGCTTGTGTGCAGAGACATCCGGATGCGTAATCTGCTGGTTCTCTGCAGCGTTACAGGCATCAGGGTACTGGACCGCAGCGCCTAAAAAAAGACATGCAAGCTATAACTCAGCACTTTAAACCTGTGAAGATAATACAGGACAAGCTAAGCAGTCAGATGGTCCTGAATGTGAGTTTAGA
>NW_015151635.1:83310-85902 GCF_000732505.1 Cyprinodon variegatus
TTCATTCTTATCATCTGATATAGGAAGTCGTATCATATTGTGCTGCATTGGCCTCAACAGTCCAGGTTTGCTAAAGTCTTGTTTGCATTTTATGGCTTAAGTAGAGCCATACTAAGCAGCTTAGATCATGTTTTACATGCACATCTAAAGAATCCTCTGCTTCCACATACTTAGCATCCACTAACTGCTTCTACATTCATTTAAAACTGAGATACTTAAGAAAACGGAAAAACATTTGTAAAAATGTATTTCTGTATAAATGTGCGTCAACTTCCAGGCGGGTTTCAGTCTGTATTCAGAGGCTTTGCAAACAGAACAGTAAGGATGGCCACTTTATAAGATGCCAGCTTCATGTTATTTAAAGTGAGAGTTTTTTTGTTTAAAACGCTCACCGATGGCTGCAGAGGAATCACTGATCCACAGAGCATCATCTGGAATCTCCTCCTTAATGGCAAAGGAAACGTTGGACCCTTCGCCTTCAGGAAACTACAAACACAAAACATGGATTGATTGGCGTTCAGTTTGGTATAAATATTAACATATAAGACATAATGTTAGGGTGAACTAAGGTTTAAACAAGATAACGACAAACTGGACATGACAGTATTAAATACAGTTTGCTTAATAATCTGAAGCAGAAAGTTTTTTTAGGTTTTTAATTAACCTTGTTTTCAGGTGCATTAATGTGCTTTAAAGTTAGTTTTCTTCCTAAAAATATAAGGAACTTTATATGTTCTTAATTTTTCTTTTTCTATTTTTTTAATTCATTCAGCAAGGAGCTTTTCCGGTTACCGTAAACAATGTAAAACAAATGTAAACAATATCACTGAAGTAGAATATGAACTAAAAGTTGCTTTATTTCAATAACGACATTCAAAAGGTAACACTTTAGATTTACCTTTTTGAGATTTGAGATTACCTACTAGATTTATCAAACAGAGCTATGTATGATACATATTTAATTGCTTCTGATAATTAATCTTTATAACTAATCAAACTTTCTAAGAAACTCTAAGTGTCAATAAAGATAACTAACAACGAAGTTGTAAACAGACGTTTTTGAGGGAACTCTGATTGTTGAAGTTTAATAAAAGCTTCATTAAGATCCCAGTGGAACCTTTGATAAAGGTAAATATAGTATTCTGTTAGAAAGGCAGCATTTTCTGTTATTTATGTGTTATTTTCCCATCAGATTATAGTTTTTCTCACATAAAAGACTTATATAAAATATCTTGAACCTCCAATGTTATGGTACTGAAGGGTTTGATGCTTAACCTTATGTTCTCTCTCTGGTATTTCTTTTTAAGGAAAGACTGTTTTATTTTTATTGAACAGCGCCATTAACTGGACAGTTGTTGCTAATTCTATTCCCTTTTGAAGTGTTTCAGCGTCTTTTTGATTTTTTTACTCTCTCACGCAAACATTCGGTTAAACCTATTGCTGTTCTGCTAAAAGTATTCCTCCAGTAGTAATTTTCCTCTCCACTGTGGCCACATGCTTGCTCAATGTAAAGGACTGCATGAATAGGAACACTCCAGGCATGAAACTAATTTCTCTCTGTAAGTCAGTTTAATAATTGGACTGAATCTTATTGTTTATATTATTGACTCATTTAAGTTAAATTAATAGATTTCTATTTGACCTCTGCCTGAATACCATTTTTAGACAACATCAAGCTCTGCATAAATAAACTGAACTGAAATACTGATTTAAACTCTGGCGTGTTTTCAAAGCCGCTCCTGGTGGTTTGGGCCCTTTTAGAGAGACCCTGATCTGTCTCTATAGTTATGCTGCTATAGGCTTAGACTTCTGGAGGACATAGCGACCCCTTTTCATCATTCTGCTTCATTCTATCTCTATTCTCCCATTCTGCAGAATCTGTTAGTTCAATCTCTAACGTTATGCTCTCTATGCTTTTTCTCATAGCAGCTTCATCTGGTCTGTTCCTGTTTGGCTGTGACACCTTTGTTTATAAATGTTGGAGATTGGCCTGTTTTTCAGTGTAGTCCTGTTTCTCTGACTGTGACTGGCTGGATGTGCTTTCTTCATCTTCTGGCATGGGAGCTGCTCGGAGCTCGTCTGCCTGGCTGTGTGTTTCGTGGACAGGGCTGCCTTCTACAGCGGCCTTTTGTACCTCTGCTTCTGTCTCCTTGAACCCCAGTCGGCCTCAGCAGATGGCCGCTCACTCTAAGCCTGGTTCTGCTGGAGGTTTCTTCCTGTTAAAAGGGAGTTTTTCCTCTCCACTGTCACTACAAGCATGCTTAGCTTGAGGGATTGTATTTGAGTCAATGAGTCAATGCAATCAACTGATTTTCCTTCGATAGAAAACTTTGAATCAATTTGACTGGATGATCTGGTGAACTGTAAAGTGCCTTGAGATGACATGTTGTGAATTTGCTGCTATATAAATAAACTGGATTGAATGTAATTTAGGGTCCCAGCCTTTTAAAGATGGATTGAACTAACAGAGAACAAACACCTACCTTTATATCTCTGGTGGGAAGTGAAAGGTTTCTCCCTGAATCAGTCCCTCGATCCATGTAGTTCTCTAAATGCAGAAAAACACAAATTCTTCTTCTGAAAATGGAACAA
>NW_015151635.1:87499-92662 GCF_000732505.1 Cyprinodon variegatus
AAACAAGAGAGCTAGTCTCTACAACAGACATGGCTACAGCTTGATGCTAACATGTTTGTTAGCTGTCAAATTAAAGTCATAATTTTGAGAAAAAAGTCAATGAGATGATTTGCCAGTGAAATTAGTATTTTTACTCTTAAGATAAGATAAGATAATTAGATAATATGAACTTGAAATAAGACAATGCAATAGTGTTTTCTTTTTTTTTTATTTAAATTGTCTTGTTCCATTGGTAAATTGTGGCACCAGGGTTTCAGTGGGTCATTAAAAATCATTCAAAGTCATTAAATAATATATTTTTTAAATTAAGACCTTAATTGGCATTAGACTTATTTAAAGGTGATTATCATGGCATTTAAAATCCTTTATTTGGAAAAAAAAAAAACATTTATAAAAACTTTATTCAGATATATTAGATGTAACTGGTTCCACGTGTTTGCGCCGAGCTGCTTCCAGTTGATCGTAAAGCGTTTTTTTTGGAAAAGAAGCTCGAGGCGGAGAAAAATCTAGAGAATGGAAAAATGTTAATTTCAACAAAAGTGGCTGGAAAATGAGGAATTCGGCACATGGCTGCAGCCTGTCAATGGGGACATGGGTACATGTTGATGGCATTAAATTATTTCTAAGAGCAATAAAATAGCATTAAAAAGCATTAAATTAGAGATACTCCTTTTTGTATAAACTGCTCACTTCCCTCCTCAATTACAGAAAAAATTCACTTATTTTAAGAAAAAATGACCTATTTAGATTTACATTTTTTGCAGTGTAGAGAAAAAAACAACAACAAATTGGATTAGCTATTATTCTAATAACACTGCAAGCATAGAAAAAACTAAATCAATAAATAAAGAAAAATGATTTAACTTCTAGGGCTATTGGTTTTAAACTGTTTGCTTTTTATACAGCGTTTGTATCAGCAGACCTAAAATGAGACTTCAGGCTTTACAAGGTAAACATACTAAAACTGAACATTTGCTGCAGCATCACTACCCATGCAAAATGATGCATGTTTTGTTAACTCTAAAGTAAATTTTCTGAAGCAAAGGTTCCCATAGTGGGTAATAAAATTATTAAATGTAAAAAAATATATATATATATATATATATGTATTTGTATTAATAATTATAAAGTGAAGTACTTGAACTAATATATATTTGTTGGGTGTGCCTGTGTGTTGCATTGTATTTTTTAAATTAAGAGCATCCCAGGCTGAAATGTTTGGGAACTGCTGTCCTGCTAGAGAAATTACCGTAGGCCTTTAAATTAAAGAGACAACATTTAAAAAAAAAAAAAAAGTATTAGCACCTTTATGGAGTTATTCTGTTTATGCTTTGGTCACATTTTAGAGTTTTTGTTCTTTAATATCAAACAAAGATAACATCAATAAACACACAATGCACTCTGTAAATAATGATTTCATTTATTAGTGGAAAACACCCAAACCAACCTGATCCTGTGTTGAAAAAGTAAAAACCTAATAACTGGCATTTTGATCAATGTGAAAAAAATTAGTCACATTGTGGTTCGCTGTTCTTTTACAGAATTGGTACAAATAATGAACATCTGTGGACTTGCTGGATGTTTAGGATTTGGTTTATGTGGCATATAACCAAATTGTGTTTGGGTTTAAGGTCACAAACTGGCAGTTTGGCCTGACCATCACACTGCCACTACCGTGTTTGGCTGTTTAGATGATGTCTTTTTGACATTGTTCATATTTTTAGCTTTATGGAACAGCTTTATATAAACAATGTTGGAGGAAAAAAAATACTTGCTTTCGTTTATCCTTCTGTATAAGCTAAACGTCTGAGGTGTAAAATAGATTTTAAGGAAAGTAAAACTAAAACAGCTTAAAGAACTGTTGGAAGTGTAGTTTTTAAGGGAGGGGGTGTTATGTTCTAACACATGACATTCCAGGGCCTACAATTCAATGTATCTGCATTACAGACTCGTACTTTGAGTTGCTCTTTGAATTCGATCAATAAGGCTAGTAGGTAAACATGTTGAGAAAGCTGAATGGATCCTTCAATATTCAATCGTTGGACTGATTTGGAAGTTTTGCATTTAAACTGATTAAATAAATGTGGTTTTCTTATTACTGCTTATATGAATGCTACATGGAAGTGACTGGATGTTACGGCCCCTGGCCTTTTAAGACTGTGCAGGCTTTTCTTATGTAGGTTTGGCTCTGAGAGATCTTCCTTGTTGGCTGCCTGAGGACTGCAGAGGAGCAGTGACATCATTGGACCAGCAGAAGAGTGTCAAGCCAATCAGGATGTTGATGAGGCCCACCTGCACATTATAAAAGGCTCCTGAAAAGCTTTCAGTTTGGGGACAGCTAGTAGGAGGGTTTTGTTAAGCTGTTCCCCCACCTTTGTTTTCAGGTTTTCATCTGTTTTGGGAAGAAAGAACTCTTTGCCCTAGCTTGTATATATTTTCCTTAATCTGCTTTAGGTGTACTTGTTCAAGCTAGTAGCTTGTGTTTGGGAGGTTTGGTGCTCCCTTTGTATTTTCCTTTGGGTTGTTTTGTGTTAAAACTTAGTCTGACTGGTTTGAGCAGTTTGTAATTTTATTTTCTCTTAACCATTCTTGAATTTTTTTTGCCCTTTTTTGTTTTGTTTTAATTGGGTTAAGCTGTATTGTGTTTTGAGACTGTTTAACCATCTTTTGTAATAACTAATTTTTACATTCCCCCAAACTGCTCTGGACACATTTTTATGTTACCTCCCCAAGACCCCTAGACCTCTGGGGCGTAACATATTTGGGGGCTTGTCCGGGATTTGAACCCGGGACCTTTCGCACCCCCTAGACCTTGGGGACGTAACACTGGAATTAGCTGCTTATTTTAACAATAGGAAACGTTGGGGGGGTAGGTAGAAAAATTACACTTTTTAATGTTTCTGACCTATGAAACAATTAGACACATTGAATATGACAGAATGACAGAAATGTTCTATTCACTTGGCTAGAACTTTTGGAAAAACTTGCCCTTTAACAAAGCTTTATTTAACCCCTGGGGGTAAATATGTCTTTTCTTCAAAAAATCTTTGTTTCACCTCTCCCTACTATATTTTGGACAGTTTCTGATATAAATGTAAATGATTTCTTCATGAATATAATTATTTAAATCATATTAACCAAAATATAATATGAAAGATAACAGAAAATCAGTGGCAATCATTTCGAAAAACCTAATATGATAATAGATCACACAGGCGTCTCAGATCATCTCGTCTTTATTTAAAAGATACAAAAAAGACATACATTTATAATAAGTATACTTATCCCCAAACATATTAACCCACACAATGATTATCATTGTCAATGCCATGTAAAAACAGTGACAGTCATTGATCTGATGGCTACCAAACATAAAAATGGCACAGATGTGAAAGACAAGAACACTAAAGTGGTGGCTACGCTTTCTGTATATAAATAATGTACGTACCAATATTTTAGTTAAAATAACCATTTAAGAGAGGTTCCTTGGTGCAAACCATCAAAATACGATGCAGGAAAAGACCGTCAGGGAAAAACGGGACAATTTCAATCTGTGAACGGTTTCAGATTTTAGAAAACAAAGAGAACCTTTTTTGTTTTACTCAGTCAGATAAAATAGGAAATAAATCTGTTTGTTTTTGCTTCTCAAACTGGAACAATGTTTTACAGATTCTCACTGGCTGTTGGGAAAGCAGAGAACGTTACAGCCATGCTGTAAAACCTAAACCTGCTTAATAACCTTTCAATTTTCTTTCTTTGATACATACAGAGACCTTCACTGTACAGGCAATGATTTACAGTCTTTCATTTAAGGAGTTCATTCAAATACTCTCGTTTTTCAGGTTTGACTCAGAATATGAGACAAAACTTTCTTAAAACAAAGAGTCAAGACATTAGTTTACGCTTTTAGTGGATTGAAACAGTCACAGTTATTTTTAGAATAAAGCCAGTAATATTTTTGATGGATTTCTTTTAGGAAATTGCAGTAAATTGGAATAATTCTAGCATACTTGAACCCCTTCATGGATCCAGCTTTTAAGATCAATTCCTAACATTTTTAAATTGATATGATTGGATCATTTATGTTATTATTATTGGTTTTGTTAGATAACTGGAAGCCGCTGGAACAGCAGCATCACTGTCCACAGTGGAGACAGAAATTCCTAAATGAACAATTCAAGGCAATAATTCAACTATTTGGCCCCAAAGACATTTTAATGAAGCTGAAAATTATGAATTCTCCCATTATAATCACAGTACTGGTGGCATTGCATTGGGAGAATGAAATAACAAGAGATCAAGACCACCTTCCAAACCTTAAACTACACCTGAAAAATAAAATAAAAATATTGAAACTTAAGTGCCGAAGTGATAAATGCTTTTAAAAAAGCAAACAAACAAAAAACTTGTTTTGGAGCAAAAATGCAGACTAAAGTTGAGGTTTTTTTTTTTATTTCTATCAAGACATCAAAGTACTGAATAGTTGTGGACTTTTAAAGTCGTCTCCATGGTGAGAAACCAACACATAAAAAAAAAGAAGAGGGCGTCATATCATCCGGTGTGAATTATACCAAAGGCTATTTATCCTCACTATAGAAACAATGTGTGGTGATTAAATATTTTATTCCAAATTTGTGTACAATGGAGCCTTTATGCAACAATCTGGTCTTTTTTTTCTAACAGGAAGCTCATAATAAATCTGAGGGGCTAATTTTTCATTTTAACCAGTTAAGTTGTACATTGTACAGTTGTGATTTTTAATACCAATGATAAACGGATCATTTTAAACCAGAACCTTCAATCTTAATTATTCCATAAAAGAATAAAAAAAGTACAGTTAGGATCTAATATTTATGCATGGTTTACAATATATTTTGCATTTCAAATTGTGAACTACTGCTTGGACAACAGTTTGAATTTGAGATATTTTGCACCCATCTAGTCTAGAAAAAAAGGATGTGATGGTTCAACTAACCCACAACACAACAAAATATCTCCAAAACTAAAAAAAAAGAATATATATACACTACTGTTCAAAAGTTTCAGGTCACATTGAAATGTTCTTATTTTTGAAGGAAAAGCACTGTACTTCTCAATGAAGATAACTTTAAACTAGTCTTAACTTTAAAGAAGTACACTCTATACAATGCTAATGTGGTAAAT
>NW_015151635.1:93045-101599 GCF_000732505.1 Cyprinodon variegatus
TTTTCCTTCAAAAATAAGGACATTTCAATGTGACCCCAAACTTTTGAACGGTAGTGTATGTGTATATATATATATATATACATATCAGGGTACAAATTTGGGGTTTACCAGCAGTAAACATCGAACCTGGTGTATTTTATCTAATACCTGCTCCGACTAGTTGGGATGTAAAGACACCAACAGTCAGAAGGACCTCTTTAAATGGGTAACATGTAAACAAAATGCCATCTTAGTGCCATATAAATAATAATTATAAAAAACAAGTAATTTCCTAAAATCAAAAACAGCATTTAGTCCTCATGGCACTATTGATTAAAGCCCTAAAACACAATCTTACTGATGCAATAACCGCGTTTCCATGGACACCGATTTAGCAACATGGGTTCTAAGTTACAAAAAAAAAAAAAAAGGCAATTAGGAACACTAGATTATTTTATTTTAAAGGTTTCCTCAAAACCTTCACTGGAATAATTAATGTTCCACTTAGATGTTTATCAAACGAAGATTTTATTTCAACACCTTCTGGTACACAGAATAAACCTGAATTGTGATTCAGATTGAATGTTTTTCACCATTTGTTTTTAGGGAAATAAGCCCACATCACCAGCCCTCCATCACCATGCTTGATATTGGGTATAATGTATTGGGTTTTCCACAAACAGGTAGATGTGGGTTTTTATAAGACATTTTCTTCAGAGAACGCAGACAGACTGTTCTGGTTCATCCAGTTTCTAATTTCACTGTTAAGAGCTGACTTGACCATTTAAAACACTAAGCTGAAGTTTGACCTTCTGAGGACGACACAGTAGGAGGACTGGGGTCTTTCTGCAGGAAAAGGAGTAGACGTCTCATGTGTTGAATATGTGTAAATAACCTTGTTCCCTGTAGAATGATTAACCTCTAATTTCAGGACTGAAGTGCAGCATCAGTTGATTGTTGTCAGTCTTTCTGTCTATCCAATGTGGAAACTAGCAATGCACCGATTCACTTTTTAAGAGCCTGCCATAAGCTTCTCCTTTCAAGTAAGCATGATATATATGAATGTACAGGTGAGTATCCTAGAATGCGACTTTAGATCAGGAAAAGGTCAGAAGTCATAAACACAGAAAATAATCCCCTGAAAAACAGATATGCAACCGTAAGGCTGCATATTGTCTACGTTTATTAAATCAAAGACTGATGCCAATGATGAGGTAACGTTAAAACTTTAGGACCGACTGCATACTGCTGGTTCCAGCCTTCATAGTGACGCGTACCTGTTGCTTCATTTCCCAAGCTGCCATGGCATCATTGGACAAAATTTCCTTCTAGCTTTACAAAAAAGAATCAAAAGTTGAATCCCAAACCGCTCCCTGACCACTAACACCTCACTATCACGTCTCACTCGCAATAAAGTGACACTCTCAGCTGTGGAAGGTGCCTTGATTGAAGGTAGGAGGGTTTAAACGAGAACGGGACGGCCTCTTTCCTCCAACGGAAAGAGAAAGCAGTCGTTTCTATGGCAACACAGTGATACCCCATGGGGCAAATATAACATTTGCCCCCTTCTTAAAACACATGTATTTGGTAAATTAAAAATATTTCAAAGATTACCTTCACTTTTAGAATTAATTTCTTGTTTTTTTTCCCTTATACTGGTGATTTTTCGTCAGTGTGCTGAAGATGCAGGAAATCAGTGGAACTTACATTTAAATGCAGGTGTTTCCTCGGCCACCAGGCAGTGTTACACCTGCTGCCAATTCCAGTCAGCCTGAGACTGATGCTGACTCGCTATGTAAGGGCAGAAGGTTCCACTGGCCCTTATCCTCTAAGTGCTTTGGGATGGCACTTAATGTGGAGGGCCCTCAATGGGAACGTGCAAACATAGGGTTAGTGCTTAGGGTTAGTGCTTAGAGGTCTGGTTGGGATTGGGTCATAGTCTAGTTCTTCCCCCACCGCACACCTGACAATCTGGTGGTGAATGACTGAGAGTTTGCAGCTCTGGCTAACCTTAGAGGAATTTTTCTGCACAGCAGAAAAATGCTCTGAGGGCCTCATTGTTAGTGTCTTTTTTTTTAAACATGGCACATTATGGGACCTATAAACTGAAAAATTGGCAAATTTTTAACAGATTGTTTGTTTTCTGAAATATTTTTTTAAATATGCAATTGCATATTTAAGCCTGCTGCCATAACTCAATATTAGAAAAAAAAATTGTTTTTAAAGTGACTCCGTTTCACCAAAGCTCTTTGTTTTAAGAAAGATGTTGTTTTAAGAAAACATTTTTTTCTCATTGTTACAGACAAAAAAAAAAAAAACAGAAAGAAACTAAATCAGTTCAGTAAACAGAAGACAATCATAATTTATCTTTGATTTGTTTGGTTTTTACAGTAAAACTGGTTTGTTTCAGAAATATAAAAGTTTATGTTTTTAATTTTCTTCATTAGTGTTTTTATTGAAGGAACCAGTTTGGTTTCATACAATGAAAAATATATGAACAGTTGATGGGTTTATTTTGCATGTAGTTTTAAGTGCAGCTTCAGGATGCTAAGCTGGCTGAAAGTTTTCCCACACATCTCACAGCTCAAAGGCTGCTCTGAAACTTTTTCACACTGGTGCTCCTGGAAAATATGGAAGCTATCGAAGCTTTGCCCACAACTGGAGCAGATGTAGTTCTGTCTGCTGGGGTCTCCGCTGCAGCCGTCCTCATAGCTGTCTGAAGCCCTCCGGTTAAACTCATAGACGCCCTCCTGGTTCATGGCGTCGCTCTCAGAGCAGAAATCCCCTGCAGCCAGCTCATGACTGAGATTTGAGGTTCTTTGCTGTAACCCCACAGCTAAATACGGATCCTTCTTTGCTTTGTTGTCAATAAAAGCCAGATCCTTCATCTGTGAGGTGAATCCCTGCTGCTCACTGGCTCCCCCTCCTGGGGAACCGTGGTGATACTTCACATCTTGTAACAGCACACAGATGGGCTCATCAGGGCTTTCAATATTTTCCTCCGTAGCAGAAGTCCAAAATAACGGTTTGTCCGCAGCTCCGGCTCTATTGTCGGTCCCTATCTGAGAAGATGAGAGGAAATTTTCCTGGCTGGGCTGCTGGTTCGCCGTCATGGGTTCCTCTTTTATAGAGTGAGTGAACGCAGGGCCGGGGAACTGTTCCTCTGCAGCTGTTGGTCCGTTACTAGTTTCTCCATAGTTCTCCATCAGTTGATTATCGGGCACTGTGAACATCACGTGGTGGGCCTCCAGCATGTCTGTCGTCTCCCCTTTATAGAAAGAAAAACAATAATATAAGTGTGCCGAGGTTAAAAAAAACATGCATGAGAGCAAACCTTGAATTATACCAGTAAGGACCAAAGTAAGACAGTCATCCTATTACCATTTTAAAGTCATATAAAACTTTTTTAAAGAACACTTTAATATTGAGCCCCTTTTCTCCATTACCTCCAAATATCATTTAGTGCAGGGGTCTTCAACGTTTTCCAGGCCAAGGACCCCAAACTGATGGCGAGATGGAGCGGGGACCCCCTAATTATATATAGTATGAAATTGTGTTATATCACACTGGTCCTATAGTCACTCTATCACAGATGGAGTAATGTAAGGAAAGTAATTTCTCCCTGGGATTATTAAAGTATTTTTGATTCTGATTCCTGGTTGATGTTCAGTTCAGTTCAGTAGCTTTTATTTGTCCCAGTATGGGCAACTTTGTGCAGTAGTAGTACACCTGATGGGACAGGTGTTGTGAATGAAACGGTGCCCAGCTTGAAAGAGCTCCTGTGTGTCGCTGAATGTGCATTGATCACTGAAAGACATCTTCTGCCTCCATTTATCTGTTTACTACAGTGTGTTGAATTCATGTTCATGTGGATTTAAAGACTTTTCAATTAGTGGAAAAAATTGCAGGGGGGAATAAACAAAAAAAAAAAGCATTACCATGCAGTACCTCCGTGGACCCCCTGTTGAAGACCTCCGACTTAGCGTTACAGACTGCCCTTAGAGGTCAACGTTTTAGTCTATAGAGTCTATCTCAGAGTTTTTCTTTTTTTTATCTCAATATAAATCAGGCTGTTCTATGCAGGTTTGTTATAGAGGACATCCTTTAACAAAAAGGTATGTAGACCAAAGACCACAGCTGGTGAGTAGGGGGAGAAAGTAGTGCAGAAGTTTATAGAAGTCTTATACTCTGCAAAAGATTTAAATCTCAATAAGTATTTTTTTTCTTAACCTTATAATGCCAAATGTATCATATTTGATACATACGGTTTCTGAAATGTTTTGCGTCTGACACCTTTTGCATAATTTAATGGTTAAAACTTTGATCAAAATCCTATTGTACACAATCAGATATACCTGATAACAGCCAGTAGAAGACTACACAAAAAATAAACTTGACTTATCGCATAGTCATAAATTATTAATATCAAAAAAGTAATTTTCTGTCTTGTTTTATTCTTGGATCGGGCTTTAAAGGGTTAAAAGATGTGATTTGTTTTTGAATTGAGGAGGAAGGAGAGAAACTTTGCCAATGGAACAAGACAATTTACATTTTAAATAGGAAAAAAAAACAATGCATTGTCTTATTTCAATTGTATATTATCCAACTATCGTATTTTATGAGTAAAAAAAACAAACTCATTTCACTGGCAAATCATAATATTTACCTACTTAAATTAAGGTTAAATACAGTTAATTTAGGAAGTTTTTACTTATTTATAGATAATTTTGCAGTGTGAGCTATAATTAGGTTTAAGGCTCATTATATCATCTGAAAATGGAGAGTAAAGCAACACAGTAATCGTTCCAAAACCAAGACTTGATACAGCCAGAGCTACCATGGAACGCTTTATATGTAAACAGGTTAATGGGAGCGGCCTAGTTAAAGTCCAAACCTCCATCCAACCCAGAATCTGTGGAAAGACTTTAGACGTTTGCTTCAGAAACAATCTGCACCACATCTGACTGAGCTGGAGCTTTATTACAAAGAACAGGCCAACATTTTAATGTGCAAACCTGGTAAAAGACATCGTCTAAATACTTGGGAGCTGCAAATGCAGAGAAATATATAATTATAGATATTGAGTCTGAGGGGATCAGTACAAATACTCTCCACACTTTTCAGATTTTTAAGCGCAAACAAATTAAAAATCAAATATCTTTTGTTAAAAATGCATTTAATTGTGATGCTTTCAGTAATGCTGACTTCACTAATAATGGGATGGTGACATTTTCAATCAATCAATAAAACAAGAAATTATTGTTAGCAATGCATATAATAATCATAATGATCTTTGATACAAACATGTTTTAATCAACAGCCTTTAAATGTTTAGTCAGGTTTTTTTTTTTGTTGCACTACAAGACTTATTCTTCATTATATTTACATTTTTATTGATTTATTTAATTTTAGATGGTTTGAAAGTTTGCATTAAACTGAGCAGTTGGCCATTCCCAGTCTTTTTAATCTGCCTCTTTGGGTCCCATCAATAACAGAGCTTTAGTGTCACCTTAGACCAGAACATGTCCTTTAAACCCTACATTAGAAAACAGGTTTCTAGGACGTCCTTCATCCACCTTTGCACTATTTCTATAATTAGAACCATCAGTCCTGCTGCTGGGAAACTAGTTCATGCATGTATTTTAACTTTGACTATATAACAAAAACATTATGAAAAGCCCTGAACCATTTTAAAATGTTGCAGGGTGAATTCTTCTCAAACCCATTATTCAGACTTGCATTTTTAAAACGCATTATATTGGCAAAAATAACTGCTCCCCCATCCAGGTTATTGGAATCAGGTGTTCCAGTCCCTTCCATGGCTACAGGTGTATAAAATCAAGCAGTTGGGCATTAAGACTGTTACCAACATTGATGAAATGCGAGGCCGCTCTCAGGTGCTCAGTGAATTCCAGCGTTGAACTGTGATAGGATGCCACCTGTGTAA
Source organism: Cyprinodon variegatus (assembly GCF_000732505.1). Lineage (NCBI taxonomy): Eukaryota > Metazoa > Chordata > Actinopteri > Cyprinodontiformes > Cyprinodontidae > Cyprinodon > Cyprinodon variegatus. The sequence continues at coordinate 98,972 of NW_015151635.1, forward strand.
TTCCCTCACTCCTAAATATTCCACAGTAAACTGTATAATAAGAAAATGGGAGTGTTTGGGAACGACAGCAGCTCAGTCACAAAGTGCTGGACATCTAAACTGATGGAGCGGATGTTGAAGCAAAAAGTGTGACTCTGCAGAGTCAGTCACTGGATTATCATCAGATTAGCTCATGAACAGTGTGCAGAGAGCTTCATGGAATAGGTTTCCATGGTTAAGCAGCCATACATCACCAAGTGGGATACAGTGGTGTAAAAAGCACACGGCCACTGGACTCCAGAGCAGTGGAGACGAGTTCTCTGGAGTGGCCCATCACAGTTCTCTATCTAGAAATGTGATGGACCAGTCTGGGTGTGGCGGTTGCCAGGAGAATTAGTCTCACTGCATTGTGCATAAAGTTTGGTGGAGGGGGATTATGCTGTGGGGTTGTTTTCCGGGAGCTGGCCTTGCCTCCTTGGTTCCAGTCAAAGGAACTCTGAATGCTTCAGCATACAAGGACAATTTGGAGAATTCAATGCTCCCAAATTTATGGGAACAGTTTGGATCTGGCCTTTCCTCTTTCAACATGATTGAGCACCAGAGCACAAAGCAAGGTCCATCCAGACATGGATGGCAGAGCCTGGTTGGGGGAAACAGGACTGACCTGCATGGAGTCCTGACCTCAACCAGATAGAACACCTTTGGGATGAATTAGATTGGAGACTGAATTAAAGGCAGGACTTCTCGTCCAACATCAGTGGGTGAGTCCATGAGGCATAATAGCACCTACCTTGTCTGCTATTATAAGAATAGGCTGAAAACCTCTGTTTTTATAAAGCATATAGCTGGAGTGGCTTGTGATATCCTGAGCTATTTTAGTAGTTCTGCTGCTTTCAGTATATGATGCTGGAGGACATAATGAACACCTCCCCCACCTATGTAATTTTTTAATACAAAAGTGACAGCGTATGTGGGTACGCTGTTGCTAACTGTCACACTGGTAGGCAGTATCGCCCAAGAAACACCTGAGTAAGTTTGACTAATGAGGAGTTTTTACATTTTTTACAAAGCTTAAAATTTTTATTTCATGTTGGATAAAAAACTGTTCTGAAAAAAGAAGGTTTCACCACATCTCAAATATAAGAAAACAGAGAGGACCACAGGCAGTGGAGTTTAAAGCTGAATGTCAGCAAGTCTGGCTTGGAAACATCGACCATAAGGAAAACTAATAGAATCTACTCCGCACCCTTTTTTTCTGGTGAAAAGAAAAATGATAGCAATCCTTTTTTTAAACTGTGTCTTTTGTTAAAGTGCTTTTGTAATGGCGCTGTTGTGATCATGATCTATTACAGGGGTAACCAATTAAAAATCAGCGGGGTCCGAATAAAGAAAATAAACAACCAGTAAAGGTCCGTAGAGATTTTTAATTATAATCTGTAACTTTAAACAGAATTTAAAACTAAAATAAAATGAGGTGTTCATGCATCCATGGATTTTTTAAATAATAAAAAAAAATATTTATATATTATATATATATATATATATATATATATATATATATATAAGTAATTCATTTTAACATCTAAAGTGTTTTTTTTAAGTAGAGAACAACAATCATTTAGTTTGGTATATAAACAATATCCTGATTCACATATTTTATAAAACACCTGAACTGACTGTTTTGTTTTTTCTTTTTTCTGTCTTAATGAGAGCAGTGGGCTTTATGCTGCCCTGCGAGGCTTTAAACCTGGTTTAAATGGAGACAAAGTAATTCTAAAGCACATATCAAGGAGCTCATTTTGAGCCTGGATCCATATTTAATTTGATTCTGTTCATGGTGGAGAATCCTGCTTCACAGCAGCAGGTTGAGCCAAACATACTCAAAATATTCAGGGTCATCTTTGAGCACCATTTCACTTTTCTGTCACCAGTTCACCTCAGTTCTTCCAGCAGTCTATACTTTCTCTGCTCTCTTTTTCTCATCATCTTCTCCTTCTTTGCCATCGCCCGGCTTGCCACAGGTTCGCCTGCTGTGTCTAAAAGCAGCAGCAGCAGCAACCCAGACTGACAGCAGCTCATTGGATAATTAGCATCACATGCCTGATCCCGGATGCTCTGGAGGGCTTTACCGTACAAACAGGAGAAGCGGGGCAAGTGAAATTAGACAACATGCAGTAATTTATAAATGTTTTAAATCAGGTTGGGTTTGGATTAGCCAGCAGGTGGGTCTAATCCGTGACCTCTGGACTAGTATATCTCAGCACAAATCTTTTTTCTGTAAAATGTGAACTCCATTTTTGCCAGGACAAACCACATAGTGCAACTGCAAACCATATTACTGGTAAATCTATCCGCCAAACAACTCCTATTATATACACTGTACTTAATCTGTACTATTTTTTTGTATTTGTACTTTTGTATTTGTATGTGTATTATTTATTTATTTGCCTAATTTTAACTTAATTTAACTTAACACTTTTTTTGCCCTGTAAGCTACTGGTAACCTTAAAGGTACACTATGCAACCGGTGTTGATTTTCCAGGGAGGCTCCCTCCAGAGGGCGAAAGTAAAAGTGCACTGTCGTAAATATGCACAGCTGTTCGCCTGGTTTCTCCGTCAAGCCAGGCGCGGTTGTTTTGAGCTTAGCAG
>NW_015151635.1:103024-110484 GCF_000732505.1 Cyprinodon variegatus
TAACTTAATTTAACTTAATACTTTTTTGGTCAGTAAGCTGCTGGTAAACTTAATTTCAGGAGGGAGTCTTCCCAAGGGATCAATCTTAATCTTTTAAACTCACATTTCTCTGTACTAAAACCCAGCAGTCTAGGTCTAAGTCAGTAACATGGTTCTGATTGAATAATTCATGATCACAAAGAATTTATTATTTTACAACTTACTCCAGTACTGATGGTCGTCAAAAAAAAGAAAGGAAGAAAATAAAAAATCATTCAAAGATGGCACATGGCCTCAACAACTTCATAAATTGAATTTGATTCCCAAAGACACTTGCTGGAGATGCAGCAAGGAGGAAGCATCTATTCTACATATTCTCTGGACCTGCCCTGCTCTTCTAGATTGGTGGAAGAATATTATGGGAAAATTTTTGGAAGTACTGGATAGAAGGTTGGAGTTTAAGGCTCCACAGTAGAACTCCCAGACTCACACTTCTCACCTTTTGACAAGAGGTGGCTTGTTCTGGTTCTGACTACAGCAAAAAGGATCCTACTAAGATACTGGATGAAAAAGAAGCCTCCTCCTCCTCCTCCTAATGATGAATGGCTGACAACTATGGTTAAACTGGCCTCTTATGAGAAAGTGACATACATGCATGTAAAATGCATCAGTATGATAGTACATGGTCTGCCCTTTTCAACTGGCAAACTGTAAAGTAGAATCAGAAAGGTTGGTGTAGCATATTAACGTGTCTGTTGTATGTTCTATAAAACAGGAAACTCAATAAAATTGTCATTATTAAAGAAAAAAAAAGACGAAATTTATATTACTGAGAGAAATCTACGATATCTTCTGTTTCACTAGCCAAATTAGCTCAGCTAACGTAGCCTGTATCTACAAGCTATGTTGTAATTATCACCAGAACCTTGCTTCTCACTGGATGAGTTTGACCTCATTCATAAAGCCATTAAAACCTCCAATTATGTCCATCCCTGATTATCAGGCTGTGAAAGCTTCCATTTTCTTGGCGCTCCTTATGTTCACTCAATAATTATGTCATAATAAGATATCAAAGGCAGTTTGTCTTAGTACTCTGATGTTTTGCCCCATTTTCTGCCCCATACAGGTTGATCCTGACAGCAGCGATTTTTGAGGATGCATTTCTCTCTTACATATTGGTAAAGAGTATAAATCTACTTTCCTTTTGTTTGTCTGGAAGCCAGCACTGCACCTGCCTACCAAGGTGGCAGTTTAATGACGCGGTTCACAAATTGCCACTAATGCTGCCAATAACTACGTTACGTCAACATTTCTTTCTATAGAAGGTACATCTGGCCCTTTGTTTCATAAATAGCCATTTTTTTTTCTGCAGAGTGATTGTTTGAGCTCAAGCTGCTCTCACCTTTGTGCTCCCCTCCTGTTACTATATGAAGTACCCCAGACCAGCTGCTTCTCTTCTCTAGATGGAGCCTTTGATGGAGCAATTGTTTCCCCTGATTGCTTCCCCAACCCTACTCTATCTTTTTTTCTTACCCAGAAAAAATGACCCACTGGACCAGAGCTTCAGTCTAACCATACTTCTGTTTTCATGTTTGTTCTATGTTTTGGATTTTTCTTTCTGAAGATGAAGATAAGCCTGGCCAGAGTAAATCTGTGTTAGCTGCGACTCTTCCCTGGACCGAGTCGCTAACAGAGTTACAGCTGCTGCTCACAATGTTGACTCCTTTGTTTGTTAGTGTTTTTTGTTTTTTTATTTAAGCTTTTCTTCTCTCATGGAAAGTAGCTTTGGTTCAATGATTCTCTCCATTTTTCTGAATAAAGAGGTGTCTTTTCCGATTTCCTGTAAAATATACTCCTAGTCCAGGGTTTCTATGGAATTGGACATTGTATGTTTTAAATAAATGAACCCATGTCTTGATTTTTTTATATCTGTGTTGTAGAACATGTAAAGCAGGGTTTATACAGGAATGAATAACTCTGACTTAATGCTTTTTAATGCTCTTTTAATGCTCTTAGGAATAATTTTAATGCCACCAAGAGGTACCCGTTGACAGCCTGCAGCCATGTCCCAAATTCCTCGTTTTCCAGCCACATTTGTTGAAATTAGCTTTTTCCCCCCCATTCTCTAGCTTTTTCTCCGACTCAAGCTTCTTTTCTGAACATAAAGCTTTGCGATCAACCGGAAGCAGTTCCACGCAAATATATTGTGATATAATATGTCTGACAAAATTATTTTTGTAAAAAATATTTTTAAATAAAGCATTTTAAATGCCACAATAAACACATTTAATTAATTTTAATGCCAATTAAGGCCTTAATTTAAAAATAATAATTTAATGACCCGAGGAAACCCTGTAAAGGTATAGAGGACGATCTTTTATTTCCGGGTGGATCATCTAAATAAGTGGTCCTTGTAATTGTCAATCATTCTGGTGATATGTTTAAGGAACGCCGTCCCGTTAGCCATGTTTTTATCGCATGAGCACTTTCAGCCATCATCGAAGCACACCTTTCTAACCGCGGTTCTTTGAAAATGGCCGAGGGTCATTTTCAAAGTGTCTATGAAATGTATAAGAAGAAAAGAAAAGCTTAATAAGATGATGTATCCAAGAATGCTTTCCGTAGAGAGCTCTCCTTGCAAAGCATTTTGGGATTTGCTGTCACCATAGGCTATTGCTACCCGACAGCGGCGACTAATAACAAAGATGGCGCAGGCACCACGTGGATGAGGAGGAGTTGGTGACCAACGGAGCAAAAAGCAGTGATCATCTGTTGGAACGATAAGTTAACTGAGTCCACCATATAGTCCCCTCTATATAGCGATTGAGGGATTTAGTGGTTAGAGTGGACGTTCGGACACAGTACGCTTGTATGAGCTAGGAGAACAGCAACTTTTAAAGGAAAAGTCTGGTCAGCAAGGAATAAACAATGGATCGTTATCTATACCTAAAACTAATAAGTTTGTGGTGATTTAATGAATTTAGCATTAATCAGTAAAAAAAAAAATGTAAACAATTTTTGTCACAAGCGGCCATTTTTGCCCAGATATAGTAACACCTCCCTCCTGACATTTTCCAGAAGTGACGTCACGCTGCGGTAAGCCTGGCGCCATTCTCCCCGCTTTACAAGTAAAATCAATCAAACATGGAAGTCTCCAGTAAATCAAAATAAAAATTATTCTTAATTAAAACACTTATCAAACAGTATGTAATAATTTCATATTTAAAGTACTTTCAGAAGTTTGAATTCTGAATATGAGCGGACCTTTCCTTTAAACAGTGTGTCTGGACATAGAGAAATGGGCTCTTGCATGCTTTTGCACACGCATTTCTTAAATGAAGAGGACGGGTCTTTTTAAAAATTTGCGAAAATCCTCCACAATACCTTTAATTAATTAACAAATTAGTTTTTTTTTATTTAAATTTACTGTTGAACTGATATATACTAAAGTAAAATATGTCCACCAAATAAAATAGCCACAATTCTTGTAGCTTGGTCCTAGATGTTAAATCTTACCGTTTCTGTGAGTCTTCATGTGACCTTTGAGGCTGCTCTTCTGATTGAAGCACCTTCCGCAGATTTGGCAGCCGTACGGCTTCTCCCCGGTGTGAATTCGCAGGTGTCTTTCCAGGTGTCCGGCTCGCTCAAAGATCTTCCCGCAGTAGGAGCAAACAAAGCATTTCTTTGGCTTCAGAACGCGATACGATCTGTTTTTCCTCTGTCTGTGGTGGTTGGAGACGTCTGTCATACCATGAAAGCCTGGGTTACCGGGTATGAGAACAGCACCCGAAGGTCCATAAGGCGTCTGTGGGACTGTGCAGTTTTTCAGCTGCCCATACAGTTTCCCTCGGACAGAGAAGTTACTATAGGAAGGTTCTTCTGATGGCTGGAGTAACTGAGCAATGGCAGGGAAGGAAGACATGTTCTGTGACGGACTGTTCAGAAATTCTGCTTTGCTCAGTTCTGAATTGTTCTGTAACCTGGACCCCCAGGGTGTGATGCCTTGATCCACTGGTGGTAGATTTTCTCCCATGTTTTCTACTCTGTTGTTGGTCTCGTTGTTTTCCACATGTAGCTGTGGTTGTGTTATGTTTTCCTCAACTGGCTCAGATTTCACCTGGACGGATGTTGGGGGAACCTCCTCGGTCTTGGTTTGGTTGTCTTCCACCTTTGCTTGACTAGCCTCTTCAGGGCGGGGCCCTTCCACACACTGATTCACCTGCGGTACTGGGAATTGTTGGCTTATTGGGACTTCTTCTGGTCTGGTCTGAAGACCTGAAACAATGAAAAGAAGCTTCTTACCAAATGCAGGAAAAAAACAACAACATAAGAATTGAACTGATTGAACTCTTTGTACATCTCCCTAAACTTGGACTCATAAGCCTTAAAGGGGAACGTCGTTTTTTGTTGTTGTTTTTTTTACATTGGGCCCTTGATTTTACGTTATTACATCATGTTCTACTCACCCATATACGTTTTGTATCATTTGGAGCCGTTCTGAAGATATTCGGTTAGGTTATATCCAAGTAACGTCTTCCTATGGGCAACGACTTGAAGGCACAAACTGAACTGTTCATCATTTATTCTTTATGATACACCAGCATTCATAACATGTAGGCGAATCACTGTCCCCCAGACATCCACGGTTATATTTTTTATATTTATATGTTTTAAAAACAAAGAGAAGTGTGTATGACGTCATCCGCGCGCGCCGGCTACCGTTCATTCTCCCTGTCCGCTGAACTGCTGCTAGTTTTCCTCACATGCCTGGAATATGTCTAGTGCTACGACCACAGATGATCTCGCTGTCCAAATGGAATTGAATGATTCAGATTAGCTAGCCAAATGAATAGAAGGTGTAGAGCGTAGCCGCCTGTGGCCCTGCCTTCCTGTTACAACTCCAGTCCGGCGTGCGGATGACGTCAAAAGCCACTCTGTTAAGCAGAAATGTTGTAAAATTCCACAAAAACTGAAAACTTTGCACTTATGTCTCAGGATCCGCCAAGCTTTTAAAAAGCTGTTTTTACTACATGTTAGATAAAACGTATTTTCTGCTCATTAGGAGTCATAGCCAGAGATTTTCACCTAAACTTATCAAAAAACACTATAGGGTAAGTTACCGTTTTTGATCACTTTTCACCATCAGTGAGGTCTAGATCTTTATCCAACCATTCAGCAAAGATCCCGTTACATGGCTGTAGATCTTATTTTGGCATTTTACCAATTAGATGAGCCCTTGGATGATATATTACCTACTGTAAATTAAGTTGGAAAAAAAGATAAGTAAAAAAAAAAGAGGTAAAAAGCTGATTAAAAGGTTAAAAAGTAAAGTAAAAAAGTTAATAAGCCTAGTTAACAATTATATTTAGGTTTATAACCTAAAAAAATGTAAGGGCCAGTATCAGCATTAATGCCTCTAAGGTTGTGTTGGACCAAAAAAAATGTGTTTCTTTCACTCTTTTCATGAATTTCTTATAAAAGCACTTTGGTTATTTTTTTCTCAATATGTTTGGGCAAGTTGGCGTTTATTGTTATTATATTGACATTAATTTTTGCCATCAAAATATCCATATTTTTTAATGTTAAAAAGGTAATAAGGTCTTGTCATGGATTCCAATAACACTATTGTCTTGAAACTGTGCATCAGAGGGATCCAAACTCCTCCACATCTTTGATGGGCTTCAGACGGAGAGGTAAGTCCCAGTTTTCCTGTTAAATATAAACGCAGGATTCTGGCAGATGTTCAGCGAACCAGCCTTACAGATCTCTGATCCTTTCTGATGTCGAACAGCTGAATCAGGAAAAGGAACATCTTCCTTCTTCTCATCTTATTGCTTGTATCTAATGAATTGTATCTAAATGCGCTTTTGCTGCAACTCGTCAAATTAGTCTTTCTTTGGGGGACGATATTTAGTCCTTTTCTACTTAAGCGCTTCCAGAGTTAAACGAATTGGTGCTAACTGGTTCTACATTAAAATCCCACCAAACAACCAGTTTGCTTTTCCGGCGCCACAAAGCCGCATTTGTGCGTCATTTTAAAAGCTTGTCCGTGTTTGATCCTCCCACTGGTGAGAGCAGGGAGACTTGTTATGGTGTTTGAATCGTTAAAATAGATATCTTCATATCATCAGACGGTTTTATTTTTAGAAACTACAGCTTTAAGTGGTGAAGTAAATAACTGAGCTATCAACTGAGTTTATGAATGTGTTTCATAGACATAGTGAGGATCCGTACTGGAATGTGTGCACAGCTGACTGAGCTGCTTCCCAGCATTTCTTAATGGTTGTAAAATAAACACCTGATGAGGTGAAGATCAGATTCTCCCTGATGCTCTCTGATGTTTCCAGTCCTGAGTGGCATGTTTTTGCTTTTGACACAGAGTAAAGTGTTGGTTTCACACAGTCAGGTTAGTACTTATATTTTATGATTCCTACTGTGTGGTTTGTGAAGTATTTTAAATTTCCTTCCGCATGTTTGCTGCCATTTGTAATTTTAATGTTTTTATGCATTTGTACCCTGTTTTTTTGTAAAGTGTTTCATACATAAAGCTGGACTAGATTTATTTTGGAGGTCTGATCATTTATTCACTATTACACTTTATAAATGCTGTAAAATTCAAACCTAGAATTTTTCAAAAATCTCTTTTTGACTGCTGTGTTCATTCTTCCTTTCTTCTTCTCCATTTTTTACTTCTTTGTTCCCCCTTGCTTCCTATCTTTTGTTACCTTGGTCCTTTGCTTTACTTTCATTCCTCTCCTTCCTTCCTTCTTTTCTCTATACCATCCTGGTGTCCTACCTCCATTCCTTCCTTGCATCCTTTTTTTACTGTTTTCCATTTCTTATGGTCTTCCTAATCATGGTCCTTCCTCCCATCTTTCATACCATTTGTCCTTATTTCCTTTCATTCTTTTGTCCCTTCCTTTCCTTTAGATTAGATTCAACTTTATTGTCATTACACAGGTAATACATTGACAACGAAAGGCAACGAAATGCAGTTTAGGTCTAACCAGAAGTGCAATAACAGCAAGTGCAGGATAAATAATGGTTCCATAAATACAGGACATGGGTTCTACTGAATGAGTAGAGAGGTGAATACTATTATAAACAGAATCTTACTAAATAATGAATATAATATATAGATCACTATAACTGAATATAATATACAGGTGGATATTACTATAAAAAGAGTTTTTACAGTTATGTACAATAGCATAAATACAGATGGATTTTACAATTGTAAACAATTGGTAATGTGAATAAACAGTCGGCAGTGCAGATCAATATTCAGTCAGGTGAGTAGTGCAAGATCCATGTAAACAGTTGTTACAGTAGTAACAGTCAGGAGGTCAGGTGAACTTTACAGTCTTGTAAATAACAGAATAGCAAAATGGAGGTAGGTGAGAGGAGTCTATCCGTGAGGGTTAGAGTTCAATAAAGAGAAAGCTCTGGGGAAAAAGCTGTTGTTTAGTCTGCTGGTTCTG
>NW_015151635.1:110600-111938 GCF_000732505.1 Cyprinodon variegatus
TGGGCTGGGTGAGATGAGTCCTTAAGAAAGCTGCGGGCTCGATGTAGGCAGCGTTTGTTCTGGATGTGCTCAATGGTGGGTAGTGAAGTTCCAGTGATGCACTGGGTGGCATTCACCACCCGCTGCAGTGCCTTGCGCTCTGCAACAGAACAGTTTCCATACCACATTGTTACACAGTAGATTAGGATGCTTTCTATTGCACGGCGATAGAAGTTCACCAGGATATTTGAGGTTAGCTGATTCTTTCTCAGTGTTCTTAGGAAGAAGAGGCGCTGGTGAGCCTTCTTGACCAGGCCGGAGGTGTTGGTTGACCAGGACATGTCCGCTGAGATGTGGGTCCCCAGAAACTTGAAATCCACTGATGTGGATGGTGTCGTGGGTGCCTGTTGAATCTTTTCTGAAGTCTATGATGAGCTCCTTCGTTTTGTTGGTGTTGAGGAGCTGGTTATTTTCATGGCACCATGTGGCCAAGCACTCGATCTCCTCCCTATAAGCAGTCTCATCGTTGTTGCTGATGAGACCAATCACCGTGGTATCATCCAGATGCGTACACAGGCTTGCAGTCGTGGGTGAAGAGGGAGTAGAGAAACGGGCTTAGCACACAGCCCTGTGGTACACCAGTGCTAAGTGTGATGGACGTGGAGCAGTGGGAGCCTGATCGGACATTCTGTGGTCTGTTGGTCAGAAAGTCCAGAATCCAGTTGCACATGGAGGTGTTGATGCCCAGGTCTCGAAGTTTGGCTAATAACTTCCCCAGAATGACTGTTGAATGCTGAGCTAAAGTCAACAAACAGCATGCGTGCATAAGTGTTCTTCATAAGTGTTGGGGACAGACATTGAGAATTAGCCTTAGCTAAAATGTTGTAGTGTGTGACATGATGCATGAAACATACTTGTCCCTATCAAATAAACGAATAAATAAATAAATATTGTCCAGATGTGTGAGCACAGAGTGCAGTGCCATGGAAACTGCGTCCTCTTTGCTCCTATTGCTGCGGTATGCAAACTGATGTGAGTCTAATATGGATGGTAGCAAGTCTTTCAGGTGTGCAAGGACCAGCCGCTTAAAGCACTTCACTAGGATTGGTGCGAGTGCTACAGGGCGGTAGTCGTTAAGGCACCTTGCTGGAGTGTTTTGGCACCGGCACAAGTGCATTTGAAGCATGTTACTAAAGCTGCTTGGGCAAGAGACAGGTTTGAAATGTCTGTAAGAACCCCAGTGAGCTGCTCTGCACACACCCTGAGTACACGTCCAGGGATGTTAACTGGTCCAGCTGCCTTGTGCGTGCTGATCCTGCTCAGTGCATTGCAGACATCTGTGGAGGAGAGTGTGATTGG
>NW_015151635.1:112526-114579 GCF_000732505.1 Cyprinodon variegatus
AAAAAGGTTAGGGTTAGACATGCATAGCTAATGTTTAGTTTGAGGATTATTGTCAGGGTTAGAGCATAATAAGGGTTAATGCTGTATTGAGACACTCCTAGTTGAAAATCTGTAGATTTAAGTCACCAGCCGATGTATTCCACAGAAGGACAGTTTTTTTAGTGATAAATTTGTTTCCATTTGCAGAAATATTTATAATAACTCATTTAGAAATAGTACTCATTCTTGTAAGGAGCAATTTAAAAACATAATGCAAATGATTGTTCAGAAAAATCTGATAAATCCTGACATCTGTGTTACCTCTTGGACACTAGGCCTGTTTTCGAGAAATATGCTTGAAAATAACATGCCCAAAATGAATTGAATTTATCTCAAGAACTACAGAGTTTATTTTAATTGTTTTGGTATCAAAATAAAGGCAAGACCCCAGAGAATATGTTACAGGTCTAAAAACCATCTTGTGGCGAGTGCTGAGGACCCAAATTTGGGTCCTCATGTTATGAAAAGGTTAATATACTGTCTGTTGGGTGTGCAGGTGGAGCAGTGGTTAGTATGCATGACCCTTGTACGTACTAACCACTGCACCACCTGCACGACCCTTGTACGGAGGCCTCAGCCCTGGACATGGCCAACCCGGGTTTGAATCCGACCTGTGGTCCTTCGCCGCATGTCGCTCCCCATCTCTTATAACCACTTTCCTGTCAGCCTACTGTAGAAAAAACAAGCTACTAGTGCCGTAAAACCTCAAATCTGTCTGCAGTGCAATCCTCACTAGAAATCTTGAATACAGTAAAATGAGCAGAAAAGACTTTCTGGAGTATAGAACTGCACAAATAATCACCTTACAATTAATCGTCATTAATGGTTTAATAGATCCAAATGTATTCTATCTGAGTATTTGATCTGTTTGAGGAATGTGTTTCAGTGTTGTAATGTTACCACTGTCCATTAGAGGGCACCCCTGTCATCCTTAAGCAGTGTTTGCAAGAGAAGTAGTGGCAGAGCAGAATAATTTTAAGGCCGGAAAAAGTCTGTTTTTTTTTGTGCTGTTTAATGGCAGCAAGGATCCAGAATACTGGTTATGGTGCTTTGTTTGGAAATATAAACATTATATAATAAAAACATCACCTAATTATGTAACCGTGCTGCATTGCGCAGCAGCTTCAACTTCTCTGCTGTGCTTGAAAGGCAAGGATGTGACAGCATTACGCAAAATGTTTGTAACCTCACAAAAAAATAAATCAGTAACTATAGTAAGGAAGGCTTTTGTGTGATGGATTGTTGAAGAGTCAACGACAAACACATCCAAACATTATCCCTGCAAGCTCATTCAGGAGGAGCACTTCTTGAAAGTCAATTGCTGTCTCCGAGCATCCGTGCTAATCTCTACATTGGGCACTACATGGTGGTACACCAATTTAGACTCAAATTTTCCACAATGCACCTTAAAAAGCAGTGATCATCAATGGTCATTAGTCAGGCAGATATATCCCAGATTACTTTTTGAGAGCTCTCCTCGCAAAGCATCATGGGATTTGTTGTAGCGGCGACTAATAACATGCGGGCTGTTGGAGTTATGTGACCAAAGGGGAGTGAAAACCAGTGATCATCTGTGTGAACGGTCAGTTAACTGAGTTCCCTATAAAGTCCACAACATAGTCCCCACTCTGTATAGTGATTTAGGGGTTAAGGGGTTAAGAGGGGGGTTCAGACACAGCTAATGGCTCAATGCAGACAAGTGGTTTTCCTTAATAGAAATATTCAGTTATTTATTTTTTTTTTTTATTAAATTCAAGAAAAAAAGTGAAAGGGCAAAATAATTTAAGACTAAATAAATAGATTGGAAAGACTAATTTTGTCATACTGAAAGGAACAACTGAAGTTAAGACTAAAAAAAAAAGTTTGGAGAAAAAATATTTTGTCATAGAATAAATAAAAGATAAACCGACATTTGGAAAATGATTTCCAAGGGGAAAAAGTTATCCTAAAAATAAACTGTTATTTTCAAATATTATGTTTTTGAAGTTCTCTCCAATAAACTTATTTTCAGAAT
>NW_015151635.1:115250-115657 GCF_000732505.1 Cyprinodon variegatus
TACTTTGGGAAAATGTGCTAAACTCTATTTTTAAAGATTTATTTCATTGTTATTATAAGCAGGCCAGGTGTGCAATCTCTGCAACAGGAACCACAGCACTGAGCGTTGTGTGCACTGCACAAAGTATACCTCTCACAAATGCAGGAAGGACTCATCCTTGGGTTTGTAAAAACTGCTAAATGGGACAATTGTAGCTTCATATGTAGAGCTTTTCCTTGGGTGGAATAAATGTTACTCCAATACTGAAATCATACTGTTTGTCATTCTCTAAGCTGAAATGTTGAATGACATGAAAAGGCGGGACAAGACAAGATACAATTATTCTCTATGTTTCTTTTATATAGTCAGCTTTGCAATATAAATGAGTCTGTTGGTGAATGGACAATATAAATAGGCTCTGCCTTGCC
>NW_015151635.1:117129-125645 GCF_000732505.1 Cyprinodon variegatus
TGATAATTTACATCCTGGATTAAATCACAAGCATCATAGCAGTATCTCAGATTAAAAGGAGGACATGGATGCTAAATTTCTGTGAGAAAATAAATTTTTTAAATGCCATATTTAATGCTGTGTAGACAAATCTATATGGCAGGTTTTTATTTTCTACCCTTAAACCTTATACAGAATTTATTGTCTGGGATCAAAAACAGAAGTGGAAGAACAACCATAATAATAGGAGAACAAGAATGAGAGAACAGATGCAACTAAGCCGTAATTACAACCGTTATTGTGATTTATTCTTTGCTTTTTTTCTCTAACTTGATGCAGCGAGGCTTTTAAATAACCTGAAGGCATGGCTCTCTGTTGGCTGTGGGAAATCAAACTGGTTTAGACGAAGCAGTGGGACAAGTTTTATAGATAATCATGACTGGAAAGTGGCCAAACTGTTCTGAGTAATGCTGTGTTTTACTTACTTCTTCTGTGAATCTTCATGTGCTCCTTAAGGCTGCACTTCTGATTGAACCGCCGTCCACAGATCTCGCAGCGGTACGGTTTCTCGCCGGTGTGAATCCTCTTGTGTCTCTCGAGGTGCCCGGCGCGTTCGAAGCACTTGCCGCAGTACGGACAGATGAAGCCTTTCTTGAACATCAGCCTCTTCACCGTTCGTCTCCGAACCGTGTTCCTGTACTGGTTGTAACCCATAAGCCCTCGGCTGAACGGGCTCTGAGGAAACCCGCCCGACGTGCCGCAGGACAAGACCAGGCCGCCGTCCAAAGGCGGCTCAGAGAGACAGGAGAAGGAGTTCTGACCTAAACTTAGGTAGTCAGAGCTGCTGCCTCCGGCCTCCTTCTGTGTCCCTGATCTCCACTGGCCTCCTCCGTACAGAGACCCTTCCAGCGGCGCTCTGCTGTCCTCACTTCTCTGCTCCACGGGTTCACATTTCACCTGTACTTCAGGTACGGATGGCAGGCTGTGCTTTTCATCAGAGGAAGCCTTTTCAGCCAAGATCTGCTCATTTCCAACACCCTGATGACTTTCTGTAAAGAAAAAAAGAGGAAACTAAAATGAAACTGAGGTGATTTATTGCACCTTTAGCACGGCCAGCATTGAGTCTATGTTGGATAATCATGTTCATTGTATTTTGCTTATACCATCCAGTATCGCAGTAGTTTGGTATCCATCATCTATTCTATTATTTACTGCTGAGGTTTAAATTGATACCTGCATGTAATAAACAGGGGTGGATTTAGGAAATTTTGGGCCCTAAGCAAAAACAGGCATGAATTGAGAAGACAACATATAAAACAGACCCATTATACAGATACAGAAATGTTAATAGAATAGACATGCATTATTTGTTCTAGGTTTTGTCCCTCTCTTCTTGTTTTCCTCTCTATGTTTTGTACTTATGACTTGACTTTTCATGCTGTCTCAAAAGAAATTAAAAAATGTTTTCCAAGCACTAAGCTCACTTAGCTGATTGCTCCTTCCTGTGTTTCCATAAAGGCGATGGCAAAACTAAATAACCCAGTCCTTCTTTTCACTGTAGACGAGCCATGATCTGCTTATCTGTTCTCCATTTTTAATTTGGATGAAATAATCGCTGCATGAATCATGACAGCAGACAAGATAGAGGAGAGCAGGAGGCGGGGTTACCAATCTACTTGCTCTGGAGAGCAGAGTTCGCTGCTTTTAGATGTTGTTGCCAAAGTCTCCAGTAGCAGAAAAAAGTCGCTAGATTTGGCGCTAGGCACTTTTTGGAAATAAAAGCAGAGGGGTCTGAAAAATATAGCGACAAATACGCTAAGTTGGCAACAGTTTGTTTTCAAATGGTTTGCTGCTGTCTGTTTGGACCTGAACATGTGCAGCAAATGGACATTCTGCGTTCTGATGGTATTTTAGCAAAATCATTTTTATTAAAAACATAATAAATGTGCACAAATAAGGAATAGTTGTATTAAATATACATGTAAACTGAGTTTTTATGGGACCTCCAGGAACTTGGGGTGCTAGGTAACTGCCTAGTATTGCCTAATGGTAAATCCCCCTCTGGTGATAAACATGGGCCCCTGGAGAATCCATTAGGTTTCCTCTGACTAAATCAACAAAGCATAAACTGGTTGATCCAGTTCAGTTCTGCCATTATGGGACCTCTGGGGATTAAAAGTGAGTTGAAGACATTTGCATTTGATAAAAAGAAAACAAACTCACCATTTTTCTATACCCTACTAATTCAGCTTCTTTCACATTATTCATACTCATTTAAAATATTTCTATATAAAACAAAGAGCCACCTACTTTATTACACATGGAGTCATTTAATTATTAGAAAGAGTCAATCTGAGTGTAAATTAGCAAACCAACAGCATCAGCATTTAGGAACAAAGCAGACAGATGGGTCATTAGGATGTGCAGACATTTAAAACAGGCTTCTTCATACCAATCCAATAGTAAGATGAAAGGAAAAGTCCGCTCATATCCAGAATTCAAACTTCTGAAAGTACTTTAAATATGAAATGATTCTATATTGTAATAATTTTCATTTGAATGTGCTTTACAGGAAGCATCCATGTTTGTCAAAGAACACTACTGCCACCTTGTGACGTCACGGTGCGGTATCGGCTGTTGATCAAGTCCCAGTGCTGTATCTGGTGTTTGTCACAACGCGCTATTATCCAAGTCATCTTGAAAACATTCTTCTTCCAAATGTTGGCTACATATTACGTCTTTTTTCTCTGGCCAGAAGTTCAATGGTGAATCCTCCCTCTTCAAGTTGGCAATCCAACGATGAACCTGTCCCTGGAGGATCAGGAATCACAAAGCTGGAATAACTCTTTTTTTTCACTTTTACCCGATGTATTACAACATCCAGCTGCCATGCACATGGGCATTGTCAGTTTCACTATAGCTCTGGTGAATTTCAATGGTGAAGTCCTCTGGAAATCTTCAATAATTGTTGTTGATTGCAGATGTTTCTAGTCATTCCCATTGATTTTGCTTGTAAAGCAGGAGAGAATGGCGCTAGGCTTACCGCACCGTGACGTCACTGCCAGAAAATGTAAGGAGGAGATACTATATTTGGGCAAAAATGGCTGCTCCCGGCCTCACGGATCGCAACGAAAATTATTGTTCTCATTTTTTTACTGATTAATGCTAAATCCATTAAATCACTGCAAAATTATTAGTTTTAGGTATAGATAACGATCCACTAATCATTCATTGCTGACCGGACTTCCTTTAAAGTAGCAATAGTAACTGGAGGAGCTGTAGAGTCACAGCTCAGGTAGGAAGAGCTGCTGAAAGGGAAACTATTTTGTTGTGAATCCCCAACAATCTGGGCCGAACCAAAGAGCAGCAAACCCCTAAGCTGCTGTCAAGACAAAGCCTCAAGGAGACTCGACAAGAACATCTTAGAGATACTTCAGACTGGATGGAGTTTCCCCCTCAGGCAGGACAATGACCCTAACAGAACAGCTGCTGCTACAATGGAAGAGTCTAAACAAAAGAATGGGTGAAAAAAAGAGACATTTCACCCATTAATTTGTTTCATTTTTGCTAAACTGAGATTAAGTCACAGAGAGTGATATGAGCCAAAAATAGTGCCCGTCCTTTCAAAATGTTTGTTGACCCTTTAAAGACTTATCTGCTTCTGCCTGAGATATGAAAGAGGAAACTAAAACTGGGCCATCTGCTGCAGAAGATAAAGGGAATGCATCACTGGATATAATCAAAATGTAGATAAGTGCATTTTTTCTTAATATAACCGCATTTTTTCTTGGATTGAGGAGAAATTTTGCAAATGGAACAAGATAATTTACACTTAAAATAAGAAAAAACTACTACATTGCCTTATTTCAAGTGGATGTTATCTAATTATCTTATTTTAATAGTAAAAATACCCAATCCATGGCAAACGACCTCATTTACCTACTGAAATTAAGGGTAAATACACTTAATTTAAGACATCTTTTACTATTATCTAGATAGTTTTTCGAGTGCAGCTGATATCACTCCATAAAGGAGGCTTGATGAAGCTGATTTAGAACAGGACCTAAAACAAATAACAATATAAACTCAAACAGGTTATGGAAACATGGAAAGCATGTTTGTAGAATTTTTTCTTTCTATACAGATAAAAAACCATTTTATTTTCCACTTGATCTCAAATTAGATCCTCTATTAGACACAGATCATTTAAATGCATGGAGGAAATGAGCTAAAACCTTGATTCAGAGATGTAGATGTGTCTTAGAGTAGTTTTAACTTCTGAATAAATCATTTCTGACATGTCTGATGTGTTTTCTTCTCACCGTCTGCTCCGCGGAGCTCCGGGGGCCGCCGGCTCTCCGCCTGCCGCGCCGCCCTCAGCTCTCCATGCAGGACCTCCATGCTGCTCTTCAGCCTCTCGATCTCATCCTCCCGCTGACACATCTCCAGCCGCAGCACCACCATCCCGTCCTCCACCACTTTGGAGATCTCCGCCACGGCTGCTTTGGCCAGAGCATCGATCACGGAGGCGATCTGGGAGCGCAGAGCCACGCCGTTCAACATAATGAACGGAATCCCTGAAAAAACGGGGCTAAACTTTACAAAAAAGAAAAAAGAGAGGAAGAAGCGCCTGGATTCAGGTCTCCTGCTTGCAGGTAAAGAGCGATGTTAGGCCCGCTAAGCGCTCACAGACCACCTCTCCTTCCATTTAATCTGTTTGTCATTTTTATCAAGCCAGCTTTTAAGCTAGCAACAGTTACTTGGTGCCATCAGAGGACATAAACAACGCGAGCTCTCGCTTTACGGAAGTGATGACAACAAGAATACCGTAAAGTGTAGAAGAAAGACGCAACTCTTTTAAGGTAGGGTAAGTGTCTTTTTTCTTCTTTGTTTTACTGTATTGATAAAAAAAAACATTAATTTACATTCAAGTAGCAATCTCCACTTTTCTTTCTTACAAAAAAAGAGAAAATAACAGTTATTTACAGGAGATCAAATTAACTTGTAATAAATAAATAATCAGGCAGTAATAGAACAAATGGAAACATACAAAACTTTAAAAAAATTACATTAAGATAAAAGAGACAGACTCATTCTGAAACAAGACAATTCCTTGCATCATTCTAACTAGTATTTTGTTGAGTCAAAAAAAAATATGAAATTTTGACATTTCACTACATAGTTTTAGTATATGTCCATAAATGTCAGTTAACAGAGATAAAGATTAATATAATATTTTGAGTTCGATTTTTTAAATTTATTAATGAAGGTTCATGATATATTCCCATTATTATAACAATATTGGCCATGTCGGATAAATCCTTCGCAATGTCATTCTTGCCATTTTAAATATTTAATATTTTCCTATGTTACCTGAATCATTAATTATTCGAATTTTTGTCATTCCAGTAAAATTATGAGAGGTTTAACATTTAAAGGCTGTCCCTATAAAATGATTGTCACATTTTTTTAATCACTAATAGGCAATTGCTCAATTTCCAGTTCTGGTAAGAGTCCTTAATAAAGTGTAGGGAAGAAGCATTAAGGACACTGAGATAATTCAATCAGAAATCTGTAAATATGGGTTTATTTCCATGGATTACAATAGAATCTTAGTGCGTATAGAAGCAGTAGCTCCAGCTGCAGTGCCCACCATTACAATCAACTTCCCCTCATGTGTTTTCAGACTGCGCTTTGCTTTGACCTCAATCTTCTGAGGTCTGGCTGTTCTTCTAAGAATTGAAAAAAACAGCCAGTTCCTTTAGCAGAGATATTTTGTGGCCAGCAGGCTTCTATTATTACGAGTCTTCTACGAAATTCAAATTTTCACAGAAGTGGTTTATTAATTTCCTTTTATTTATTTTTTTCAGCCATAACCACTGATACAAGTTAAAAGAATTAAAAAATCAAATATAATCAGGTTGTTGTTAAGGATTCTGTACCATACACAAGTTTGACTTTTTTATTTTTTTTTTTATGATATGACTTTGGAAATAAAGCTTGGAAGCTTAAAAAAAAACAGGAAACCTGTCTTCATTGGAGATAGCATTAAAATATTTTTACTTTGAAGGATGCATCATGTAAAAAACTTCATAAATAACATAATAAAACCCCATTTTTTAAGTGAAAATGGCTTTTTGCCATTTTTTATTAGTAAAGGATTATTTTATTCCAATATATACATGTAATACAAATACATATCACAGAAAACGTGGATAATTACAAAATTACATTTTTGTAATTTGCAAAAGTATAAAAAAAAATTGCTAGAAAATATGCGAAAGAGGAAAAAAAACTTTTCAATAAAAAAATCAAGTGAAGCATTTTTCTATCTTTCAACTTATTTTTTTGCAGCTTTTATATTGTCATTACGCTGTCACAAGTTAAGACCAATGAAATGAACTCTCTGCATTTAACCCATCCCCTTGGGGAGCAGTGGGCTGCCATGGTGCGGCGCCCAGTGAGCAGTGTGGGGTTAAGGGTCTTTGCTCAGGGACCCAGAGTGGCAGTCTGTGGGAGTGGGGGATCGAACTCAGAACCTCTGGATTCCATGCTCTAACCACCAGGCTGTCACTCCCCTTAGTTTAAGACAGGAAATATTTCTTATTTTCTTTATCTTTTTCTCAGTTGGTAACAATAAAAACTAATTATTAATTACGGTAATCATCCACACCTCACCTATTTTAATAGGCAATAATTATCACTATTCACAAATATGTTCATATTTTGGGTTAAAAATATTAATTATAAAAGATACGAGTTTTCTCTTTGTCTAAAGGGGGGAATTAAGATTCAAATAGAAGACTTTTGAGAATTAAATTCGAGGCCAGAAAAAAAAAAATCTATGATAAGGAACTACTTTACGAGATATTCCTCTGAGTTTCTTCTCATTTTCCACTTTTTTCTATCGCAAATCTAAATAAAATCCCAGCCATTAATGATGCAACTCAGTAGAAATTCACAATATGAATGTCGACAATAAACCTGGAAAACCAGGGAAATAAACCCGACAATAAACCCAGAAATGGGGAAAAAAAGGAAAAAAAAAGGGTCGGAAAGGAAAGTCTATGTTAAGAGAAAAAGCACTGAGACCAAAGGTTTACAAAGTACTAAAGGTTTTTAATGAAATCCGTGTATTTCATAAGTCATTAATGAGCAACATCCAGACAAAACAAGGTTATACATCAACAGGATCGACTAAAATCAAGACAAAAATCTGCCTTTTATTCCTTATCTAAACCTTTCTTTTAAAAGATTGCAGACATATTGTCCATTCCTCGGTCTGAATCTGATTTCTGCATTGTAAATGGTTTTTACATTTAATAAATAAAGTCGACATTTTTCGCTAAACCGCTAAAAGTGAATGGATTTAAGCGCTACCTTCCCCGCAGGTGGATAACCTGGTGGATTTTGAGGTTTCCCAGCACAGTGAAGCTCTTGCCACACTGCCTGCAGCTGAACGGCTTCAGCCCGCTGTGGAAGCGCTCGTGCCTCATGCAGTTATCCTGCCTGGAGAACCTCTTGCCGCAGATGCTGCAGCTGAACGGCCTCTCTCCCGTGTGGACCCTCTGGTGCGTCTTTAGCCGGGTCTTCTGGGTGAAAGACTTCCCACATTCAAGGCACCTGAAAGGTTTGGAGGACTGGTGGCTACTCTTGTGCTCCTCCAACTGAGACAGGCGAAGGAAACCCTTGTTGCAAACCGAGCAGATGTAGACGCTCTGATTTGCTCTCCACGCAGTCATTAATCTTTTTGGTCTGCTGTTGATTTTGTTGTTAATATTTTCTTCATTTGCTCCCGATGCTCCTGCTGTGGACTCCTGGGCATGAGGCAAAGCTGCTGACGGTCCTGCAGACTCCATACAATCCCCCTGGATGACGCCACCATGCAAAGTGTCTGTGTAACCAGACTCAGGAAGCGCAGAGATCTCTGCTTTTATGGGCAGCGTAAAGCAGTCGTCTGCTCCTTCGGTTGCCGAGGATGGATATGAACTCTGCACGTCTCTGGAGGAAGGATACTCTTCGACATTAGAGGGAAAAATCTGCTGCTGGAGGGCGACGGAGCTGTTCTCAAACACATCACAGGCGGGCCAGACGGGGTCGCCTCCGTTTGCTGCGTCTCTCGCTGCGTGCTCGGCTGTTTCATCGAAGTGAAGCTCAACTTCTTGTTTCACAGCTGGACTGATGTGAGGCTCACAAAGGGAAGCAGCAGGTTGTTCTTCAGGGTATGCTCCATCTGTTTCATGTTCCTTTATCTCTGCAGCCAAAAGAAAACCACAGCATATGCAGTCAATCTGAAATGGCACAAACACTGACATCTTTTTTCACAATAATGTTCAATGATTTTTTTTTTTATACAGTTTGTTTGGCTTTTATCATCACAGCAAAAAACATATGGTATTCTGATTAAAAATATCTATGTTTATTTCCTGTATCTGTTGAGGATTGGGGCCACTGAAAAAAGAAAAGAAAGTTAACTGATTTTTACATTTTATTTCAGTATAATATGGGAAAAAAGTCAGAATTCGGACTTTAATCTT
>NW_015151635.1:130167-138512 GCF_000732505.1 Cyprinodon variegatus
TTAAAAACCTAAACTTTTTTTTTGTTTATATAACAACATTAAACTAAAATAGGAGCAAACATTTAGCTTATAGCACCTTTATGCTCTCTCTTTGCCACTGACAGGCATAGTTTTACCCCCAATAAAGGATATTTCTATTCTTTTTTTATCCTAATATAGTCTCTCTCGTTGGACGAATTAAACGACAGAAAGTAACAATCGTTTCAGAGCGTTAATTTCTAAGTTTACAGCTAAGGGGATCTTGTTTATCAGTTAAAAGTGTGAATTGAAGCTGTTTTAAACGCAGTTCGGTGCGCTGTGTGTCCACTTCCGGTTCCTCACCTCTCCACGGTTCCTGGGTCTGCACCTGCTTCTCGGCTGTAGCTCGTCTCGCAGCAGCTTCCTGCGCTTTCTGGAGCTCAGCATCCATCCTCTTCAGGCTGCTCCGCAGCTCTTGGATCTCACTGTCCCTCCTGCTCACCTCCAGCCGCAGAGCCACGCTGCCCTCCTCCAATAGCATCGATATTTCAGCCGCAGCAGCTTTGGCCAGAGCGTCCATGATGGCGGCCACCTGCGCACTGAAAGCTGAGGGGAAAGACATCCCGCTGGGGGAGTTAAAACACTCAACAGAAGTCAAGTTTTTGGTTTCCCGAGGAGATGGGAGGATGGAAGTCAGCATCCCACCAGTCTTATTTTGGTTTGCTTCCGGTCAATTCCAGGCGGAAGTGAGGTAGACCTTAATGACCGTAAAACCTCTAATAAACACGAAACTCCACATTTCACTGCTGACTTTGAATCAGCCTGCATCTCCTGATTAGTTCCATGGAAATAAAATAAAAATGTTATTCATAAATCTCAACCTGAAACACAACTTAAACCAGATGTTTACCTTCTCTTTCCTTTTTTTTTTTTTTAAGACAAATGGATTGGATAAAATTGTTTTTAATTAAATTAAATTCAAACATACGTTATTTATCCCTCATTAAAGATACTATGTACATGTATCCATGTAGGTTCTCCATAATTATCGGCATATATATGAATAATTATTTAAAAAAATAATATCCAGAGATTGCTAGAGGAGTTCTCAGAACAGAAACACCCTTCTTTATTTTCCATCCGTCCATTTTCTGTCACCCTTATCCCTGCTGGGGTTGTGAGGAGTGCTGGTGCCTATTGCCAGCTGTAAATGGGAAAAAGGCGGGGTCCACCCTGGACAAGTCGCCAATCTGTTGCCAGGCAACACAGAGACAAACAACCATTCTTGCAAACACTCATACCTAAGGATGCCATTTAACCTAACAATCAGGTTTTTGGGCTGTGGGAGGAAGCCGGAGTATCCGGAGAGAACCCACGCATTGCACAGGGAGTACATGCAAACACAATGTGGAACGACCCCGGGCTGGGAATTAAACCCAGAACCTTCTTGCTGCAAGGCAGCAGTTATTGTTTTAGTACACTTCACAGGCATACCTTTCTGAAGGACATGTCCCCATCAATAATCTCCGCTTTTTTCCCCCCTTTCCACTCATTTACTTTAGCCAAAGGTAACAGAGGTTGGGTTCAGCTAACTGTATTCAGAGAATTTTCAGAGTCAGTGTTTTTCTTCCTCTGTTTCGCTTCTCCTGTCTCGGTGAAACATCACTGGATCTGTCACTTTGAGGCAACTGATTTCACTGCATAGTAGCCATGTGGTTGGNAATTCTGACTTTAATCTCAGAATTCTGCCTTTAAGACCCCACGTTTTTACGTTCCTGAGGGGCACTTTCTGACTTTAATCTGACAGCTAACAAACATGTTAGCATCAAGCTGTAGCCATGTCTATTTTAAAGATTAGCCCTCTGGTTTTAATCACCTTCTGCTCGTCCATTAATGAAATAGCATCACCAGGGACCCCTCGAGCACGTAAAAACTCACCTAATTCCATCATTTTCCACTAATGTGTTACGGGCCCTCCCAAACAACTCACATCTTTGTCAGTGAAGCTGAGAGCTCCCACATTTCTTGCTTCATGGTGCCCATCTACATTAAGATCCACAGTTCTGAAATTAAAGTCAGAATTCTGAGAAAAGCGAGAATTCTGAGATTACAGTCAGAATTCTGAGGAAAAAAAACGTCAAAATTCTAAGAAAAAAAAGTCAGAATTCAGAGAAAAAAAACAGTGGCCCTAATTCTCTTCCCCCACACCTATGAAACTGGGTGAATGCATTTCATCTCTACCATTTTTGAAAGAAGAAAAATAAAAATACAAACACAAAGCATTCAAAATAAGGACAAAAATACCACAGTCTGGAAATCAAGTTCATCAAGAGGCTTACTTTAAAAAAAAAAAAAAAAAAAAAACATGTCATCATGGGACCTCCAGCAGAATAGTGTTTGTAATAACATGTGTTATTACCAACAATGTCTGACTGCAAAAGGATGATCATTAGGATTGATGTTTTCTGGACAGAGGAGTCTAAAATGTAACCCATTCTATCTGGAACACAGCATTTGACGAGGAATCACGATTTAGTGATGCTTTGCAGCAACAGTATAGATCCAGGTGACCACATCATGGATTCCACTCTATGCATGAAGAAATCCCACAAATATCTCATAAAAATTTGAGGAATGCGGCAAATTTTATCACGTAGATGTCAAAGATTGTCAGCTGGCTTCAAGTATCACTGAAGTTTTTTCAGACGTAAGAAAACCAAAATATTTGCTATTTTCCTTACCCAGAATACATGTTTGAATCAGTCTTTATTTTTTCCTAATTAAATGTTTGTATCTTCCTAATATTACATGACTGTATTGATTATATTAACCCTTTATAGCAGGGGTCTTCAACGTTTTCCAGGCCAAGGACCCCAAAAATGGAGTGGGAACCCCCTGATTATATATATTGTATGAAATTGTGTTCTATCAATCTGGTCCTATAGTCACTATATTACAGATGGAGTAATGTAACCAAAGTAATTTCTCTCTGGGATTATTAAAGTATTTCTGATTGTGATTCCTGGTTGATGGGACAGGTGTTGTGAATGAAACGGTGCCCAGCTTCAAAGAGTTCCTGTGTGTCGCTGAATGTGTGCATTGATGACTGAAAGACATCTTCTGCCTCCATTTATCTGTTTACTACAGTGATTTGAATTCATGTTAATGTGGATTTAAAGACATTTCAATTAGTGGAAAAAATTGCAGGGAGGAATATAAAGAACTAATCAACCAAAGCTTTTGCGACCCCTATGCAGTACCTCCATGGACCCCCTATGGGTCATGGACCCCCTGTTGAAGACCTCCGCTTTAAAGGGCAAGTTAGCATTTTTGATCACTTGCCTACCCCTTATAAATAGAGTCCCCCCCCCTCCCATAGTGAAGTCTAGAAGCACAAGATCTATATTCAGCCATTCAGTAAACTGCTACATGGCTGTACATCTTATTTTGGGATTTGATCAATTAGATGAGCCCTCGAATGATATGTACAGTACATTAAGTTGAAAAAAAAAAAAGTTAACAAGTCAAGAAAAAAAGGCAAAAAGCTAATTGAAAAGTTAAAAAGTAAAGTTAAAAAGTTAATAAGCCTAGTTAATGATTATATTTAGCTTTATAAACAAAAACAATTTAAGTGCCAGTATCAGCATTAATGCCTATAAGGTTATGTTGCACACTGCTCTATTTGCACTACCTTGTATATTTTACTTTTTATACTTTTTATCCATATTTTTATCCTAAGTGTATATATTAGTCTATTTTTTGCATGCCTTATACCCACAGTGTTTTTAGAGATTTTTATAATTTTATTTACCTATTATATATTATATGTTTCATGTTGCACGATTGTACCATAAAAAATTCCTAGTTTGTGAACTCCTTCACTAACAATGGCAATAAACCTGATTCTGATTCTGATGTTGTACCAAAAAAAAAAAAAATGTGTCTTTTGTTCCCAGAGTGTTTTTCATGAATTTCTTATAGAAGCACTTTTGTTATTTTTTTTATTATTATTTTTTTTTTATTGATCATTCGTAATATATTCAGGCAAGTTGGTGTTTCTTGTTATTACATTGACATTAATTGTTGCCATCAAAATATCCATATATTTTTTTTATGTTACCATAGTAATAAGGTCTTGGATTCCAATAACACTATTAGCTTGATATTTTACTGAGTGCACTATAAAGGGTTAAAAACCTAAACTATTTTTTGTTTATATAACGACATTAAACTAAAATAGGAGCAAACATTTAGCTTATAGCACCTTTATGCTCTCTCTTTGCCACTGACAGGCATAGTTTTACCCCCAATAAAGGATNAATTTCTCTCTGGGATTATTAAAGTATTTCTGATTGTGATTCCTGGTTGATGGGACAGGTGTTGTGAATGAAACGGTGCCCAGCTTCAAAGAGTTCCTGTGTGTCGCTGAATGTGTGCATTGATGACTGAAAGACATCTTCTGCCTCCATTTATCTGTTTACTACAGTGATTTGAATTCATGTTAATGTGGATTTAAAGACATTTCAATTAGTGGAAAAAATTGCAGGGAGGAATATAAAGAACTAATCAACCAAAGCTTTTGCGACCCCTATGCAGTACCTCCATGGACCCCCTATGGGTCATGGACCCCCTGTTGAAGACCTCCGCTTTAAAGGGCAAGTTAGCATTTTTGATCACTTGCCTACCCCTTATAAATAGAGTCCCCCCCCCTCCCATAGTGAAGTCTAGAAGCACAAGATCTATATTCAGCCATTCAGTAAACTGCTACATGGCTGTACATCTTATTTTGGGATTTGATCAATTAGATGAGCCCTCGAATGATATGTACAGTACATTAAGTTGAAAAAAAAAAAAGTTAACAAGTCAAGAAAAAAAGGCAAAAAGCTAATTGAAAAGTTAAAAAGTAAAGTTAAAAAGTTAATAAGCCTAGTTAATGATTATATTTAGCTTTATAAACAAAAACAATTTAAGTGCCAGTATCAGCATTAATGCCTATAAGGTTATGTTGCACACTGCTCTATTTGCACTACCTTGTATATTTTACTTTTTATACTTTTTATCCATATTTTTATCCTAAGTGTATATATTAGTCTATTTTTTGCATGCCTTATACCCACAGTGTTTTTAGAGATTTTTATAATTTTATTTACCTATTATATATTATATGTTTCATGTTGCACGATTGTACCATAAAAAATTCCTAGTTTGTGAACTCCTTCACTAACAATGGCAATAAACCTGATTCTGATTCTGATGTTGTACCAAAAAAAAAAAAAATGTGTCTTTTGTTCCCAGAGTGTTTTTCATGAATTTCTTATAGAAGCACTTTTGTTATTTTTTTTATTATTATTTTTTTTTTATTGATCATTCGTAATATATTCAGGCAAGTTGGTGTTTCTTGTTATTACATTGACATTAATTGTTGCCATCAAAATATCCATATATTTTTTTTATGTTACCATAGTAATAAGGTCTTGGATTCCAATAACACTATTAGCTTGATATTTTACTGAGTGCACTATAAAGGGTTAAAAACCTAAACTATTTTTTGTTTATATAACGACATTAAACTAAAATAGGAGCAAACATTTAGCTTATAGCACCTTTATGCTCTCTCTTTGCCACTGACAGGCATAGTTTTACCCCCAATAAAGGATATTTCTATTCTTTTTTTATCCTAATATAGTCTCTCTCGTTGGACGAATTAAACGACAGAAAGTAACAATCGTTTCAGAGCGTTAATTTCTAAGTTTACAGCTAAGGGGATCTTGTTTATCAGTTAAAAGTGTGAATTGAAGCTGTTTTAAACGCAGTTCGGTGCGCTGTGTGTCCACTTCCGGTTCCTCACCTCTCCACGGTTCCTGGGTCTGCACCTGCTTCTCGGCTGTAGCTCGTCTCGCAGCAGCTTCCTGCGCTTTCTGGAGCTCAGCATCCATCCTCTTCAGGCTGCTCCGCAGCTCTTGGATCTCACTGTCCCTCCTGCTCACCTCCAGCCGCAGAGCCACGCTGCCCTCCTCCAATAGCATCGATATTTCAGCCGCAGCAGCTTTGGCCAGAGCGTCCATGATGGCGGCCACCTGCGCACTGAAAGCTGAGGGGAAAGACATCCCGCTGGGGGAGTTAAAACACTCAACAGAAGTCAAGTTTTTGGTTTCCCGAGGAGATGGGAGGATGGAAGTCAGCATCCCACCAGTCTTATTTTGGTTTGCTTCCGGTCAATTCCAGGCGGAAGTGAGGTAGACCTTAATGACCGTAAAACCTCTAATAAACACGAAACTCCACATTTCACTGCTGACTTTGAATCAGCCTGCATCTCCTGATTAGTTCCATGGAAATAAAATAAAAATGTTATTCATAAATCTCAACCTGAAACACAACTTAAACCAGATGTTTACCTTCTCTTTCCTTTTTTTTTTTTTTAAGACAAATGGATTGGATAAAATTGTTTTTAATTAAATTAAATTCAAACATACGTTATTTATCCCTCATTAAAGATACTATGTACATGTATCCATGTAGGTTCTCCATAATTATCGGCATATATATGAATAATTATTTAAAAAAATAATATCCAGAGATTGCTAGAGGAGTTCTCAGAACAGAAACACCCTTCTTTATTTTCCATCCGTCCATTTTCTGTCACCCTTATCCCTGCTGGGGTTGTGAGGAGTGCTGGTGCCTATTGCCAGCTGTAAATGGGAAAAAGGCGGGGTCCACCCTGGACAAGTCGCCAATCTGTTGCCAGGCAACACAGAGACAAACAACCATTCTTGCAAACACTCATACCTAAGGATGCCATTTAACCTAACAATCAGGTTTTTGGGCTGTGGGAGGAAGCCGGAGTATCCGGAGAGAACCCACGCATTGCACAGGGAGTACATGCAAACACAATGCGGAAAGACCCCGTGCTGGGAATTAAACCCAGAACCTTCTTGCTGCAAGGCAGCAGTTATTGTTTTAGTATACTTCACAGGCATACCTTTCTGAAGGACATGTCCCTATCAATAATCTCCGCTTTTTTCCCCCCTTTCCACTCATTTACTTTAGCCAAGGGTAACAGAGGTTGGGTTCAGCTAACTGTATTCAGAGCATTTTCAGTGTTTGTTGTCAGTGTTTTTCTTCCTCTGTTTCGCTTCTCCTGTCTCGGTGAAACATCACTGGATCTGTCACTTTGAGGCAACTGATTTCACTGCATAGTAGCCATGTGGTTGGNTCTTCCTCTGTTTCGCTTCTCCTGTCTCGGTGAAACATCACTGGATCTGTCACTTTGAGGCAACTGATTTCACTGCATAGTAGCCATGTGGTTGGTGGAGAGACACACAGCAGCACTTAGTGAATATTAACCAGCAGCTACTTTGATGTTTAAGTAAAAGTTAGGAGACGGGTTTGTTAAAAAAATGAGAGATGCCACCGAAAAATCTGTTCGTTAGACATTCTGTGCTGTTTCAGTTAAAAATGGCAACAGATTATAAGTTTATACAAGTTAGTATTATATTGCAAGAAGCTTGAGAAAACATAGTTTAAATTTTGTGTTGTTCTTTATTAAAAAAAGGTTGGCTTCTCAGAGGACCATGACTCCCAGTTACAGCTTAAAATGAACATGTTTTCCTATTGTTCAGACAGAATCAGACTACAGAGCTTCTGCACATCTTGAAATATTTTTCTGGCATCATTATATTAGTAAAGAGGTTCATAAATCTTTTTAAACAGAGCACAGAGAGAAGTAGGGAGAGCTGCACATTTAAAGGTTTAAAAAACAGATTTACTGGGACATGCAAAATATATCTCCAAATTTACCAGAAAGTTTACAAGAAAAAATATGCTATGCTATATTTAAAATGCAGCATATCCATATTTTTCTGGACGGATGGAATTGAAATTGTACTTCTAGGGATGAAGGATATATCGATTTTGGCATCGGAATCGGCTGTTATCCGTTATTTATTTTTTTATACATTAATGTTTTTGGGCCCTATATATGTAACACACTAAAAGGCATCTCTCTAATGATCTATAAATATAAATATCTGTTTATTATGGTTATCTTGTGTCCTCAACAATAGGAAAGCATTCAATAAATATATGTCTGAGCTCATTTTTTGAAAATACGAAAACCCTATTTAAAGTGTTCGGATGGAGTAACTGTAGGTCCATCACCCCCCACCCTTAGAGTGTCCCCACCAACTTTCATTACAAAGATACACCCTTGGTACACTTCAACAAACTACTCAGTTTGCTGGAGTTTTCTGCTACATAAAGCTTTTCATCTCTCCCCACATTTCGATGGCACAGGAATTGCAGCTACAGAATATGGTGGTGGCCACTTTAAATATTAAAATGTGGTCTCCTTAAGCCACTTGAAGACATGATTAAGGTCATTGGCCATT